>NW_027552525.1:58942-192653 GCF_045843805.1 Urocitellus parryii | reverse complement strand
AGGAGGAAAGACCAATATTTATTCATCATCATATTCAGAAATTAGACCGGGGAGCCACAAATAGACACTTCCAACCGGAGCCCGTCTGTCCCTCCTCTCGGGCTCCTGCGGCGGATTCCGTGTGCGTGTCACGTCTTGCCGCCTCCCGCGCTGGGGACCGCTTGAGTATTTGCCAGGCGCTCGGTTATTTTCTGAGTCGATTAACGAAGGCGGGCGGCCTGGCCCTGGCCGCCGCCGGGGTTCTTTTAAAAGCAGGCGCTCAGCCGACGGCCGTCTGCAAGAGCAGCCCTGCTCTGGGGTGCGCCGTGGGGGCGGAGGCAGGTGCCAGCAGCCGCAGGACACCCCACAGGCAGGGGCTTCACCTGGGCCTGGGCTGCCCATGTGCTCCTCTCGTGGCCAGCGGCGTCTGGACAGGCCCGGGCTGGTGACTCCTCGCCATCCACCGGAGGGTCTGTGCCCGCGTCCAGCTGTGCTGACCACCTCACTAGGGTCTCGTGCCCATGTCTGTCTCCCTGCCCTGCGTCCCCTCTGGATGGCCATCTCCTTGCGAGAGCAAAGCAGCCGCTTCTCAGCACACAGATGCCCGGACACTGCACGCAAGGGCCAGCAGGTCCCCACCCAGCACCGGCCTGCCATCAGGATCCGCCACCGCTCTTGGGTCCCTCCGTTCCTTGCCGTCCTCTCCTCCCCGACTGCCAGGCCCCTGCACGTCCTGGTTTTCCCGCTGCCTGTCGCCTGGGCCTTCCCCACCCTCCTGCCGCTCCTCTGTCTCCTTGACCGTGAGCAGGCTGGACAGCCCCAGCTCCGTTCCCAGGGTGTCTCCTAGGACTCACGGCCCTCGCCTGATCTTGTCCTGACCCTTGGCTTTAAATGCCACCGAGGTGCAGAGGTTGCCCATGGCAGGCCTCAGCCTGGACCTCAGGCCTCACCCTCAGCACCTTTTCAACCACCTCTGGGGACGGCCACCTAGTGTCCAAGTCTCCGCCACACGTCACAGCGGCCTCCCCCTCGCCTCCGGCCTCTCGTCCTGTGGGGCAGCCGCGACTGTCCAGCTGCTCAGGCCGAGGGGCGCGTTCCCCGGGCGCCTCTTCTTCTCACCCCACACCCAGCCTGTCGGGAAATCACACTGCCCACCCCCAACCCACCCTGGAGCTGACCGCTCTGCCCACCCCTTGCTCCCCGCCTGGTGCCCTGCAGCCTGTCCCCACAGCAGCTGGAAGGCCCCTCTGCTGTCCTCTAAACCTGGTGAGGCTCCCGCTCTGCACCTGAAATCGAGGCCAAATCATTTCAGGGATCTACAGAGCCCCAGGCCATCAGACGGCTCCCTGTTCTTCTCTAGAATCACCTCCTGCTGCCCCCGCCCTCCCACCCTGCTGAGCCGCTGACCTTTCCTCTATTCCTCCCACCCGCGAGGCCCACTCCTGCCCCAGGACCTTGCACTAGCCTCTGCCTCGGTGCCCTCCTCCCACACTCACTGGCTCACACCTTCCCTTTAAACTTTGTGACCCCTCATTAGCACCTTACTGGATACGCAACTCCTCGCCCCCTCTCCCGTCTTCTCCGAGTGCCCAGGGCCTTCCGACGTCCCGCTGTGTCCAGTTACACACGAGGTATACTGAGGTGTACTGCTGTCGCGTCTCCTCCTGTTAGGCTGCAAGCTCCTTCAGGGGTATATATTGGGTGCTCAATAAATACTGTTGACTGAATGCATGCGTGTTAAGAGCACCGTGCCCAGGTGGCGTGTGGTAAGTTTTGGCACTTCTAGTTACCATGGGCGTGGGAGCCACCGAGAGGTGACGCCTTCAGGCTTCTTGCAGGTTGCGAATCTCCCAGAGCCTCAGCATGGGCCCCTGCTGCAGGGGATGGGGCTCGTCCACCCCTGCGGTCAGTGTGAGGGGTGCCTGCTGGGGAACTGGCCCTGGCTACAGTGTATCACACCCACCCTTACTGTGGCCTGGACATCCCTGACTGGGTGGAAACCCTACACGGAAATGGTTGATCAGCTGCAGAGCAGAAGGGCTCGGTGGGCTGTGAGCCCCGCCCCTGCCTGGGGGACGGTCCCCACTCCTGTCTATCGAGCCTTTGAGGCTGTGACACGATTTCCCACAGACAGCTCAGTCAGCCTGGGCAGGGTCACAGGTTGGCCTCCTGGGGGTGTCCCTGAAGGTTTGGTTGGGACCTCACCCTAGAAGAAGTAAAGATTGAAGGCAAGGGATGAGGGGGACCAGGCAATGGACATGGGATGTAGGACAGCCAGTGTCTGGAGTGTGGACGGGTGGATGTGTGGACAGTGGGTGGACGGGTGGGTGGATGTGTAGACGGTGGGTGGACGGGTGGGTGGATGGATGGATGGACAGATGGAAGGATGGAAGGATGGGTGTTTGATGGGTGGGTGGATGTGTGGGTGGGTGGCTGGACAGATGGATGGACGTGGATGGACAGACGGCAGGGAGTAGGTGGGGTGTGGGCAAGGGCAGGCAGACTGCTTTGGCTGACCAAGCGTTACAGGAGAAGTGAGTTATAGGCCGACTGTCTGGGCCTGGTCCCTGTGACTGAGGGTTTGGGCATTTCACGCTCCCCTCTGGGCCTTCCCCACAGGTGCACTCGAGGCTCACTGATGTCCCCCCAGCTCTGGGTCTCAAGGAGCCTGAGTCTGTGTGTTGGGGCCAGGTTGGGCCACAATGTTGCCCCGAGTGCAATGTCACAATACGCTCTTGCTATTCCTCGTCAAAAGCCAAAGGCTATTTCCCTCCCCTTGAATCCAAGCTGGACCTGTGCTGGTTCTGACCAACAGAATGTGGCCAAATGACCCAGCTCCAGCCTTTGCCTCTTGGAATAGACACAGGATGGGGGACAGCTAGTGTCTGGAGTGTGGACGGATGGATGTGTAGACAGTGGGTGGGTGGATGGATGGATGGATAGAAGGACAGATGGAAGGATGGATGGATGGCTTCATGGTGCGAGGAAGCTCAAGCAGCGATGTGGAGTCCCCCCTGGCAGCCCCAGGGGAGCCGGGCTCTCGGAGGGAGGACTGTCAAACCCCCAGTCATCCCAGCGTCCAGGCAAAGCCACGTGAAACATCAAAACCAGCCACTCACCCCACAGAATGGTCATGGTAAGTGTTACTAACTGTGTCCGTCGTCTGTTTGGTGCTGGTGTAGCAGAGCACTCTATGCCACCACAGAATACGCCACACTCTGTAATCTATCATGAATGGAGATTCATTTTTCACCGTTCTGGGGACTAGAGGTCCAATATCCAGACCAGCATCTGGCAGAGCCTTCTTTCTACATCAGCACATGGTGGGAAGCCAAGGGCAGACAGCAAACTCACTCCCAGGAGCCTTAATCTGTGCCTGAGGGTGCTGTCCTCGTGACCTAAACACCTCCCTCTAGGCTCCACCCCCTCCGTGTCAAGCTGGGACCGAGCTTCCGACCTGTGAACGCTGGGGTGCATTCACACCAAAGCAGCTGTCTGAGTCTTAGGTGGTGTGTTACACAGCAATCGACAACCTACACAACTGTCCAACTGAGAACTTGGCTTACAATGCATTTTAATGACATGAACAAATACATACATCACACATAAATGCCCAAATGTGTTAACATATGCACAATTCGTCTCCCTGGCAGACTCTCTGGTTCTGTTTTCCTGTTTTCCTTGGCTCCCTCTTCTCCTTCCCACTCAGCTCACCCTGTGGCCCCCACCAAGCTGATCTGTTCTCCTGAACCCTGCAGGACCGTGTGTTAAAGTCCATAGACACACACAGAGGTGTCGCTGGGGGCTGCCACCGTGTCAAGAAAACGTGATCCGCAGACCGTCAGCATTTTGCATCTCTCATTTGGCAATTCTTTGTGAAAATCCCTCTAAATCCCTGCAGAGTCCAATTCATTCCTTTAAATAGTCGCATGAAATTCCGCTGACTCTCCCTGGGGCCTGCTGCAGCCAGCGCACAGCTCGTGAGTCGATGGTTAATCTTTCAGTAATTTTTTGAGTCAGTTGTTAAATACAGGCAGTGAGAAGATTAATCATATGAACTTCCAATTAAATGCATGATATTAAAAACAAAGGTGATGAATATTGAGAATGGTGGGTTGGCCTCGCTGAGTGTTATCGTGCTGGAGGTGGGCCGTCACTGCAGAGTTGGGCTCTGGTGCCTGATGCGTCTCCTCCCAGGCTGCGCGGGGCGGGCGCACAGGTAGTTGTGGTTGGCCACGGTGAAGCGCCCTCGCCAGGGGACGTGGCAAATGCTGCACGCCAGGCCTCTACCTGCTGCTCTGCTGATTCTCTGGACCTGAGGAGGCTGGGGGAAATGTGAGCGCTGGTAGACCTCGACTGCGTTGAGACCGGCACTGAGGATGCACCAGAATGTCCCACCAGGATTTGAAAACTCGCCCACTCAGAAGGAGTCGCTCCTGAGCCGGGAGCAAGAGTGGTGTCCGACGTCTCCTTGTTTCACTTTTATTTTAGCAACAAAAACTAAAATGTCGGTGGATTTCCTGGTGGAACCTGCGTTCCACATTAGCGCACGGCCACAGCCGCAGGTTGGCTGTGGGTCTGAGACTCGGCAAAAAGCAAGCAAAGCCGCTTGTGAGAGTGGACGGCCCACGCGAGTGTCACCGCAAAGAGCATTGCGTCTTATTATTTATAAAGTCACTGCCAGTTACTCCTTAATAAATGTTACAGTAAAAGTAAACACACACTCACACTCACACACTCACACTCACACTCACACACACTCACACACACGCTCACACTCACACTCACACACACACACATTCACACATTCACACACACTCACACACATACACTCACACACACTCACACACTCACACACACACTCACACTCATACACACACTCACACTCACACACTCACACACACTCACACACACACACACACACTCACACACCCCTATTTTCTTGGGAGAAAATTGTGTGTTACCTACTGACTCGCCCTGGCGCCTGGCCCCTGCCCGTGGCTTCCACTCACATATTATTATAACTTTGCTCCCCTCCCAACACGGGGTCCCACCACGCTGGCCCAAGGGGACGTGGACCTCTAGTTTTAATGGATATTTTCAGGTTGCATGCAGCGGGGTCGTGGAAGCACATGGCTGCTGACAGGGGCCCCACAGAGCCGCTCTGGCCATCCTGACAGGTGCTCGGTGGCTCGGTCACTTCCACTTGCTCCCTCCCCACCTGCTTGGGGGTCTGCTGCCCTCTCACAAGGTCATTGCCTTCGGCTTGGGCCTGTGAGCTGCTCCTCTGTGTCCTCTTTGCCACCTGCTGGGTTGCTTGTCCCCTGTCTGCCCTCCTGTGACTCCACATAGTAACATGCAAGCCCTGCACGTGGCCCTGCGTTCCCATCTCTCGGGAACTATTCCTCGTGTCCTCTGTGTCACCGACATCAGTTCTCGTAGAGCCCGAGGGTTGTCATTTCCTCCAGGCTCCAGCGTGTCAGGCCTGGGCTGGGGACATTTCCCTGTGTCCACAGGTCTGGATGCTTTAGCCTTTCTCGTCGGGATTTCTATTGTTTAATACTTTAAGCTTATTACTTCTATTTGGCAAAAACAGGGGCCAGTTTTGTTTCTCCTGGGTGGGCAGGCAGATATGCCCTTGCCATCTGTTGAAATGTGTAGTCTGGGGGCCGGGCCGGGGCTCGGAGGTAGAGCGCTCTCCTGGCACGCACGAGGCACTGGGTCCATCCCCAGCACCACGCGAACGTAGAATAAAGACATTGTGTCCACCTAAAACTTAAGAAAAATCTTTTTTAAAAAAAATGTTGTAGTCTGGTTTAAAAAAACGTGCGTTGATTAGTGATTTCCCACGGTAGCTGGGTTGGTGGCGCACACCTGTAATGCCAGTGGCTCAGGAGTGTGAAGCAGCAGGATCCGAGTTCAAGGTCAGCCTCAGCTAGCGAGGCCTAAGGAACTTAGTGAGACCTGACTCAAAATAAAATAAAATAGAATAAAGGCTGGGGATGTGGCTCAGTGGCCAAGCACTCCTAGGTCCAATTCCTGGTACCAGAATAATAATAACAACAACAGTGATAATAATAATAACTGTTATCATCATTATATGTCCCACTGTATTAAAATACGATCCCCACATATATCCACACTCGCCTCTCTATTCCGGTCTATTCCTATGTAACCGTCTATTGACCTGAGCATACTGTTTTCTAGTGTGTTTGAATTGGGGGTGTTTGGGGAAGGTGCTATGTGCCCCCTTTCTGGGCTAAGCTGATTTAGATATGATTTAGGTCTGAGGTCCCCAAAGCTCCTGCAGGGGACAATGTGAGCGAGTTTTGAGGTGGAGTGATTGGGTTCCGAGGGCCTTAACCATCAGTGTGCCCAGGCACCGCGTGGACGACGGGGATGGCTGCGGGCGTGGGCTTGGCTGGAGGGGCGGGTCACCGAGGCTCCTCCCCACAGGGGCTCCGTGTTGAGACGGGAACACAACACGGAAGCAGCCGGTCCCCGAGTCACCTTGTGGAGGGGACCTTGCTTGGAACATGGCCCAATTCTATCATCTTTGCATGAACAACTCCAGGGTTCAAGGGAGCTTCCCGCCTCAGCCTCCCCGGGGCTGGGCCTGCAGGCACGCGCCACCGCACCCAGCTGACCCCGGTTCCCACCGGGGCCTCGCCAAGGCGCCCTCACCGCGCTGCTGCTGTATCAAGGAGCTGAACCACAGGGCGCGGACTCAGCGGCTGGCGGGGTGCAGAGACGGTGGCCACCGAGGCCTGAACCCAGCCCCCTGTGTCAGGGGACCTCTGCGCGGATCTGTAGCCACGGACCCCAGAGCACCTGGCAGCCTCGGGAAGCCACTGAGCACCCAAGGCCAGCCCCGGCCCTGAGACTCCCTGAGCCCTGGAAGGCGAATGCAAAGGAGCCAGAGCGTGGGCTGAAGTGGGGCTCTGACTCTGCACCTCTCACAGCCTCCGTCCCCCTTCCCCTGGGGCCAGCGTGGAGGGTCACGGCCGTGTCCATGAGGGAGGTGGCAGGGGAGGATGGGGGGACAGCCAGGAGCAGGCAGCCCAGTGACCCAGGACTCCTCCCAGGGTAGATCCACCAGTGACCTCCCAACCCGGAGCCCAGAAAGGTTCTCCTGGCTCCGAGGCTCCTCCTGAAGACTGCATGGACGGAGGCAGACCGTCTGTCCCTGGTCCTTGAGGACTCTCCAAACCCAGAGGAGGCAGGGGCAGCCCCGATGGGGACTTGCAGAGGCTCTGAGACCCCAGGACTCTGCTGCTGGGAGTCAGGCCGACTCTCAAGGGGAGAGTGTGGAGCAGACGTGGGAATGGTGACCAGCGGGGCGTGGGGGGAGGCTGTGTCTCCTTCTTCCTGAGAGTTAGGTGGGGCCACCTGATTCGTTCTAACAGATGGCATGTGGGCAGATGTGCTGCAGGACTTCCAGCTAGCGCTGAGGAGCGGCTTCCCTTGTACCGTCTCCCCCTGTGGTGACCACGGAGGGTGCTTGGTGATGTGCCAGTGGGTGTTGCTCCCCACGATGCACGGAATAGGCTTCTCACCAACCCACGGTAGGACTCTGCAACACAATTTCCTTGAAAACTTAATAAGCTTGTGATTTGTTTCCAGAAAGTTCTGCAGGCCCTCCGTGCACCCACACTTTTTATTTTGCCATACACATTCGCCTGTTTGCACCCAAGCCTTTGCCTCCCTTTTCCTTGAGGACACACACACACACAGGTTTTTTTCTTAGCCACTGGGCTTCATTTGCATCTGACTATTTTGGGTTCCTACCTACACAGGCGTAGACCGGGAGGTGACAGCTCAGTTCTGCCTTTCCGTCCTGCAGCGTGGCTCCGGGTCTTGGCGATGCTGCGGTCCGGAGTTCACCTGTGCGACCCAGCACAGGTGAAGGTGGTGTGGCCGGCTGGCTTCTAGCGGAGGGAGCGACGTCCAGGCGGGCTCCCTAAGTGAGGCCCTTGAATACCCTTCCTCTCCTCGGTGTCCCTCTGCCTTGCCCAACGGCCCGTGTCGGGTGGCGGCGTCTCTCCCTCCGTGTTCGCCTGGACTGGAAGGCTCGGGATTGTCTTCGTGGGAAATACTTGGTTACAAATTTAACTTATTTCATTTTCATAAGAATCTTCGAAATCCTCTTTTCCCAGGATCAGTTTTGACAATTTGTGGTTTTAAGGAAATTATCTTGTTTTTCAATTTCCACGTTTTAGATACAGTGTCCCGTCCCCCCCCCCCCCCCCCCCCCCCCCCCCGCGCCCCACAGTCCTGTTCAGGCTGCGCTGACCGCCGCCTCGGGCTGCGGAGTTCACAGGCCCCAGGGATCCGCTCCTCCCAGTCCCGAGGCTTCGGCCCAAGGTCAAGGTGCAGCCGGCTCAGTGGCCGGTGGCCAGTGGGGGCTGTCTCTGCCTCCAGGGTGGCGCGAGGTGCCGCGTCCTCCAGGGTGACCATGTTCACGTAGGGAACTTTTTAAAGTCTGCTGTTAGTTTAGGTGGGCAAAGGACAAGGGCTGAGTCCCCCAGGTGACAGAGGAGAGGGAGGGACAGGGGCCCGGCTGGCTCACGCCTACTCTCATGAGGTCTCTGATCCCATACAGGAGGGCTCCTCGCTCATGACTGGTCCCTCCTGTGTCCCCTCGGCACACTGTGGACTGGGACCTGGGTTCCAAGGTGGGAGCCCGGAGCCTGGTCTCTCTTGTTGGCTGGAGGTGGAGACGCTCTACTTTTAACTTCTGACACTGGACACTTTTTAAAGTCGGCTTTTCGTTGTAGCTGGACTCAGCACCTTTGCTTTTTATTTTCATGTGGCACCGAGGACAAGCCTCACACGGACCCGGGAGCGCTCTGCCGCCGCCGCCCAGCCCGGAGACCGGGCGCTTTGTGTCTCTGTTTCCATCTTCATGAGTTTTGGAGGGTCTGCCGCCGGCCGTGTTCACTCCCCTCCGCTCACCTCCTCTGCTTGGGTCTGCATTCGTCATTGTTCTCTCCCGCCCGCCGGGTGCCGTGTGCTCCGCGTCTATTTTTAATCTGCGAGAAGCAGGGCTGGCTCATTAGCTCGCAGCCAGTTCCACTGTGTCACTCTGGGGAGGACCCACGTCCGCGCCCACACTCGCCCACCCCGGCGCAGGCCCTGTCCCTGTCCAGGCCTCGGAGTCCCTGGTCACTGCTGTCCCCTCTAGCTCTAGGGACCACATCACAGGAGCCACGTCTGCCTGGTTTCCTTATGCTCAAACGTTTCCTAATTTCCATTCTGGTCTCTTCTTGGACTTCAGCTATTTATATTTCTTATATTCCAAACCCGAGGGAATCTTCTTGTTGCATCTGTTTTATTCTTGGTAGATTTCTATCTTATGGTCAGTAATGTCAAGTTTGGTCTTTTATGAAAGACTCGTAGTTCTTCTTAAAATGTGTATTCTTCTCCTTCACCTCCTTCTTCTTTAGGACCAGGGATAGAACGCAGAGGTGCTTGACCACGGGGCCACATCCCCAGCCCTTTTCATTTTCTATTGTGAGACAGGGTCTCACTAAGTCGCTAAGGACCTCACTGAGTTGCTGAGCCTGGCCTTGAACTTGCGATCCTCCTGCCTCGGCCTCCGGAGTCACTGGGATCAGCCCATCCACCCGCTTACCTTCACTCTTGGAATAGGTCTTTGCAGGGTTTAGGACAGATGCGCCACATCCTCCCCGTGTGCGCTGCGTGGAGGGCAGTGGGTGGGCCGTCCAGTGTGCTCCCCTGGAGGCCGTCCACAGCCCCTTCCCTTTGCTGGGTGCTTTACTGCTTTCTCTTGGCTTCTGCCTCAGCTTGGTGGCACTTGTGGCATCTGTGGCTTGTTGTCTTTCATGTGTTGTGGAAACTCTAGGCCTTTCAGGTCTTCAGGGTCACGTCGGGTCCCCCTCACCACTGTCCTGGTACGAGGGTCACCCTCAAGTCCGCCTCTCCTCTGCCTGGTGCTCTGCGGTGTTTCCCACCGTTTCCTCTCTCTGTTCTGCATTCGGATCACGATCTCTTCTTGGACTTGAGGCTATTTCTATTTCTTATATTCCAAACCAGTCGGGGTTTGATTTTATTTCAATCACATTCTTCAGACCTGTCTTCAGGTTCATTGATTCTCCCTTCAACTGTTTCTAATCTACTTTTAAAAGTGACACCTCTTCCCTTTGTGGTAATTGAATGTCACATGCAGCTGTAAGCAGCAACACAGGAATTTCCTTGTTCTGTTTCCCCGTGAAAACACCCTGCAAAATTATACTGCACTACAATTAAGACACAGAATATTTCTCATTACTGAAAAAATGACCCATTTCCCTTTGAATCGTGGGCCTGATTGGATTAAGAGACAGTGTGGATTAAGAGGATCAGGGGTGTGTCTGTGAGGGCGTGGCTAGGAAGGATTGGCATGTGGGACAGCCAACTGGAATGGAGACCCTCCCCAGGCGTGGGCAGCACCACCCAATAGGATGATGCCTTGGGTGGGATAAAAGCTGGAAGAACGGGAAGCGCAGAAGCAAGCTGGGTTCTTCTTGAGCCGGTTCTTGGTGGCTGCTGTGATCCTCTGAGGATTTCAGATTCTTGCTTTGTCACTCTTCCAAAGCAGACAGTGACAGTGACTCTCCAGAAGACTTTGGTCTCAGACTGGGGTAGTACCATTGATCCCTCTTATCCTAGGGCTTCAAACTCTTGCATGGTGCAGCTACTGGGTTCTTCCAGCTCTCCACCTGCGGACAGCCATGGTGGACTATCCAGCTTCTGGTCACCTGAGCCAACCTAACAAATCCCTTTTATAATTATACTTCTGTGGATTCTGTTCCTCTAGAGAACCCGAATAATACAGAGTCAAATCCACTTTCCTCCTGCTCCAGCCCTCCTCAGCCCTGACAGTCATTAATATGCCAGTCGTTTGTAATATTGCATCGTTTCGGGCATGGTATATAAATGAATCACAGTGTGTAATCTTGGGGGTTGACTTTTTCACTAAGCGACATCCTCAGATGGTTGCATGTACCAATTGTTCATTTTTTATTGCTGCATACTATTCCCTGATGTGGATGTACCCCCTAGTTTTATTAGTCCCTTACCTGTAGAAGGGCATCTGGGTTATTTCCAGTTTAGAGTGCTTTGGAATAAAGTTCCTGTGAGCAGTCATGCAGGTTTTTGTATGACACTAGTTTTAATTTGTCTGTGGTAAATGCCTAGGAGTGTTATTTCTGGGTTAAATGGTAGTTGCACATTCTGTTTCTAAAGAAAATGTAAAATCATTTTCTGTAGTGGCTAGACCATTTTACATTCCCACCAGCAATATATGTGTAATCCAATTTCTCCATATTCTTAGCATTTATTATCATTATTTTAAAATTTCTGCTGCTCTATTAGGTAGGCACTGACACTGTGGTTTTAATTTGGACTTGCCCGGTGGGCATGATGTTAAGTATTATTTCAAGTGCTTGTCTGTGGTCTGTCTTTACAAAAGAAGTGTCAGGCATCTGCTCTGAAAGACACCGCTGAGAGACGTGAAGCAAGGCCCAGTACCTGGAAGGACACCCGTGTTCCTGGACGGGAAGACGTCCTCCCCAGGTTGGTCTGCAGATTCAATAGCATCCCCACCCTACCAGAAGCCCCGCTGGTTCTTTGCAGAAATCGACAAGTTAATCCTAAAATTCATGTAGACGTGCCTGGGGCCCAGGGTACCAAGACCATCTAGAAAAAGAACAGATCTAGAGGATTCCCAGGTGGCCCTGTGCCCAGAGGGTGGTCCTCGCCTTTCCTGCCCCTCCTGCTCCCACTGGCTAGCGGCGCTTCCAGCCCTGCCCCGATAAGAGGGCGAGGGTGACGTCCTGGCCTTGTATCTGGTGTGACCTGCTCTGTATTTTTTAAGGACCGTGTCTCTTGGAGCCGCTGGTGGACGGCTGCGTCCCCGTCGGCGTGTCTCCCCTGAGACGCCTGCGAGGGTCCTAGGCCCGTTTTGAATCCCGTGGTTCGGGTCCTTTCTGTGGAGTTGGGGTTCTGTGTGTTCTGAGCCAGTGTCCCCTCTCCGCTGTGCGTTTCCGCAGTGTGACTTCCGCTCCTGCCTGTCTGCCGTTGTGCTGCCGTTGTGTGACGGGGTCTTACGGGGGACTTTCTACTGTAAGGAGCTCAGCTCATCAGCTCATCCAGTTCCCCTTTCAGGGTCGCGTCCGGCGCTGCAGAGACGGATCCCGTGATGTCTCCCTGCCCCCTGCCCTCTGCCCACGCGGTCAAGTTCCGTCACTCAGGTGGACTCCAGGCCTGAGGTCCCCAAAGCCAAGCCCCCTACTAGGTCCTCACTCTTGACAGCAGGGGGCCAGAATCGACACTGTCCCCAGTATGAGGGCCGCTGGGGAGGGACCTCGGCCTTTCAGGAGCACAGTGTTCACTGAGGAAGGCGGCTCTGCTGGGGAGTCGTGTGAGTGTGTGAGTGTGCGTGTGCCTGTGTGCACGCGTGTGTGAGTGTGCACATGTGAGTGCCGTGTCCTGGTCTGGGCTCTGCCAGGGGCTGGGCATGAGAAGACCCTTGGGCTCACGGAGGAAGCTCGCTGTGCCCCAGGAAGTGCTCCGCGCAAGACCAGCGCTCCCCCGGCCTGCCCCCCCCCCCGCCCTCCCCCCCCGCCCTCCCCCCCGCCCTGCCCCCCCCGCCCTCCCCCCCCGCCCTCCTCCCCCCCCGCCCTCCTCCCCCCCCCCGCCCTCCTCCCCCCCCCTCCTGCTCCGGCCCTAAAGCTGGGGTCAGGGAGGAGGGGGCTGCTGAGGGGCGGGACCCCAAGGGCCCGGAGAGCAGACTCAAGTTCCTTGGGGAGGGCAGGGAGGTCGGGGGGCAGGACCTGGTCCTGCACTTGGGAGCGGCCCTGCCCTGGCCAGAGAGGGTCCAGAGTGACCCACGGGCACCACTAAGGGAGGCACGGGGCTCCCAGGGCTCGCAGCCCGTGGGGCGCCCAGTCAGGCGTAGGTGGCCTCGTGTGCCAAGCCTGGGGTCAGGGCTGAGGGTTCAGAACCGTCTTCTGGGTCAGGTTCAGAACTGCACCCTCAGGCGGGGCCTGGCTGGGCCTGTTTCCTGTGAAGACCCCGGAGCGGTGACTCTTAAGGAGTGGGGTCTGCTGGGCTGCCATTCTGGAGCCTGGGGCCTCGGGAGCGTGCCACCGGCATCTGGCAGGGGACTTGTGGTGACAGAGCAGGTGGCCGGCTGGGGTTCCTCTTCCTTTGAAGTCCCTGATGCCAGCCCAGGGCCTGCCCTCCCCACGTCCTCCTGTCGCCTCCCAGGGCCCCACCAGCAGCTGCCATCAGATGACGTCACCGTGTGAACCTGGGGCGGAGTGTCGACGTGAACTTTGGCCTGTGCATTCGGACCTCGGCAGAGGTCCCCGCACAGGGCGCCAGCTGGTCATGTGGATTAGCCAGGGCCACTGACCACGTGGCCATCCACGGCAATCGTCCCTGACCTGCCCTCGCATGCTCCGTCCACCGGAGGCCTGGGCCTGCTGCGGCCTGTGTTCTGCCCTGACCCGAGGTGGCCCCACTGGCCGCTCTACCTGCCCTGACCCAGAGACCCCTGAGGTCTGCGGGTGGATGGACTCGTGGGACTGGTCCCCATTCCTCTCCGTCTGTTGGAGGCCCTGGCCCTGGTCCTCCGACCTGCCCACAGAGGGCGAGTGACCAGCCACACAGGAGTGGGCACCTGGAAACCTCACAGCAAAGTCGAGCTCCGTGCAGCCGGCGCGACTCTGCTGTCCTGGAACCGACGGGCAGCACTGCGGTCAGGGAAGAGGAAAGCACGGGGTGGTCGGTGCCCAGCAGGGTCTTGTGGCACGGGGTTGGTGTGACTAGGAACACCACTGGACTTCGGTGTTCTGGGCTCTCAGCCCTTGGAACCCCACTCCTGCTCCGTGAGGTCAGCGTTCACAGGACAGAGAGGACCTTCCTGTCCCTCCCACAGCCACGTGCCCTGGAGTTTCCTGCTGTGTGGAGAGGACCGGCCCCTCAGCCTCTGCCCCATCCTCCCGATGGCCCTGGTGGGTCTTTGACATCTCCCACCACCTTGAACTGTTCCCAGGTGGGCACCGGTTAGAGGCCCAGGCACGTGGCCAGCGCACTGCGGACGTCTGTGGAGTCGGTGGGTGACTGCCCGCCTGAGCTGGGCTTTCCCAGGATGGTCCTGGTCCTTTTGGCTGCTCGACGTGGGCATTCGAGTTTCAGGCCACCAGCCGGGTGTGCGTGTCCACCCGAGTGCCACTGCACACACCCAGGTGGCAGGCGGCCGGGGCCTGGGTGGCGCCTGACCTGCAGGTGGGCTTCCTGCAGGGAAGGCCGCCCACTCTCGGCCCCTGACCATCCAATGGTGCCTGGGGGCCAGGAAGACCCTGGCACTGGGCAGGTGTGTCCACCCTCCTCTCCTGGCCTCCCTGGGTGGGGTGCCCGGCGGAGGCCGCTGTCCCTCCACTTCGACAGGACGAGCTCTCACCCACCAAGGGCCGCTCGGCCTCCTGGGGCTTGGGAGCTGCAGATTTGCTCCCACAGGCTCTTCCTGGGTGGGGACCCGTCGGCCAGGTTGGAAAATTAAAATGAGCCTCCAAACCGTCTCCGCCTGCCGCTCTGGACGCCTCGTCCCTGCGTGTGGTGTGAGCTCCAGCAGGGCCCCGCGTGGGGACTCAGCCCAGCCGGGGTGGTGGGATGAGGGTCTTCGGGCGGTCACGGGGCCCTCAGGTGCCCTCCCAGTGTGGGCAGGGCGTGGTCACCCGCACCCCATCCTGCTGGCCCCGGGGAGTGTCTGGCTGGGCTGGAGCCGGAGCCGCCCGCTGCCCAGGAGGACCAGCCTCGGCTCCTGCGTCCCTTTGTCATCTGGAACCCCCACGAGGTCTGTCACCAGGTCCAGGCTGAGACGCCCAGCTGCCCAGCTGCCCAGCTCCACAGAGCCTCCTCCCGTGTCCCTTGGACGAACGGACTCCTGGGCAGGCCCCCCCCACGGCCGCCCTCCTGCCTGCTCGCCCCGCATGGCCAGCCTCGGGGCCTGGGGGCGCTGCTCTCTGCTGAGTGGGACGGTGTGCGCGCAGTGGGGCCGACGAAATGAGGCGGCGGGCGCAGGAGGGACACACGTTTATTGAGCAGGGCCACCGAGCTGAGAGGCGGGAGAGTTTGGCCTAACACTGTGGAGGGAGCACGTCTACACTGCAGCCCGCCCTGGGGACTGACGGGACTGTCCCCCATTGTCCTTCCCTGTGTGCCCGGGGCAGCAGCAGGGCAGGGGGTGGTGAGGGTGAGCTCTACGGGCAAAGGTTACAGGTTTACGTGGAAGTCCCAACTTCAGGTGGAGGGATTTCTAGAACCTTCTAGAACCTTCCGCTCTGGTTTTCCATTGGCCTCGTCACCCTGTCTGGCAAAGATCAACGAGTTTCTCAGACCCCAGGCCTGACTCACCTCTCATCACTGCCCGGCACAGGGTCCAGCAGGGCAGGCGCTTAACCTGGACGTGCTGAGCACTGAGACCCTGGGCGGCCGTGGGGGAGGCGCTCGGGCCCCGGGCTGTGGAGCACTTTGGGTCTCTGCGCCCAAGGGCTGACCTTCTGCTGGCCACATGGCCCTGGCAGCCTGCCCACTCCAGCAGCTCCTGTGTGTGGCAGTGGGCGGCCTCCACGTGGCCAGCTGGTAGGGACGAGTCCCTAAGAACCACCTGCTGGCACTGTCCAGTCCCCAGGGCCCCTGAGGCACTGAGGCTGGCCTCACACACGGCCAGCTCCAGCTGGACCCTGCTGCTGACTGCAGCAGGAAGCCCGGGCCCTAGAGGAGGACACTGGCAGGACCCCAGCTACGTGGTGACCTGTGCCCATCAGAGGACTTGCAGGGGGACCGCAGTAAGAACTAACCCAACAAACAAACACACACACACCCTGGATCACACACACGCACACACTCACACTCACACCCGATACTCGGACACCACAGGCCCCGGGCCACTACAGGAGGGGGCAGAGGTGAGGGAGGCCTCGGTGCGTGGACCCCGGGTGGGACCCCCGGCTGGAACCCTTCTGGCTCAAGTCTGCCAGGGTCACCCTGTGTTGGTCACCCGAGTCCACAACGAGTCACCCTCGGAAGCCACCAGCCCAAAGGAGAACTATTGCTTGCGGACGGGTGGCCCAGGACCCTCCCCGGCACCCCGGCCCCAGCCCTGAGTTTGCTCCTGATGCTAGAAGTCCGTGGAGGGGGGTTTCGGGCACCGACGGCGTCTCCTCCTCTGCCGCTGCCTCCGCCTGGGCTCCTCTTGGCGTCTCTGTCCGAGTTGTCCTTGGAGGCTGCACCGGGTGCTTCGGGTGTCACCTCCCCCATCCTGAGGCACGGCAAAAAGGTTTTCTGAGGAAACAGAAGGAAACAAAGTATCACCTAGTGTCTCTTCCATGGGAACTTGCTGGGGTCATTTGTCTGGGGTCTCAGGGACAGAAAAGGCCAGGTTGTGTCCTCTGGACTTGGTGAATCATGTGACTATGATTCTGGGAGCAAGACAAAACATGTGCTGTCCCTGTGGCTCTGGATAGCACTTGTGCCCTAGCCCATGCAATAAGAGAAGAAAAATGCAGATTCAGGATTGGAACAGAACCAGGATCGCAGTGAACTGAAGACCAGCACCTAGAAACTCTAACAGACCAACAGGACGTCCGTCAGAATGACGGAGCAGATGTAAAGGGGTGAGTCCCATCTGCGAGACACCAGGTCGACATAATACTCAACAGCGTCATCCACCCCGCAGTCGCCAGGCCACCGAGGGCCGTCTTGTCTGGGCACAGTCTCAGTTAACACAGGCTGTGCTGATGAGATTTTTAGTACCGTTCCCCCGCGGCCCTCAAAACTGCTCTGGCTGGATGACAAATTTCCTGGTCCCAGTCGCCATCACAAACTGGAAATATTAGAAACACGTACAGATGCCACTTGCAAGATGACAAAACCATTACGTATCTCAGAGTCACTCCACTGAACATGCCCCTGTCCTACAAAGTCATGGGGAGGACACGCAGGGGCCCCCAAAACGCCTGGATGGCTGGAGACCAGCGGGCAGGGGCAGGATCGTGGAGACGGCCTGCGGGGACACGTTCAGCTTTGACAGGAGAGTTGTCGCGGGCAACACAACGAGAAGCAGAAGACCACCCACCTGTGGGGAGCCACGATCCTGCCTCTGCCCACGGAGGAGCAGCCGCAGTCACCAGTCTCTCCTTGGCAGATGAGGGGGTCACGTGGCAGCCCACGCCCTGTAGCAGAAGTCTGCTGGGCTACAGAGGACCACGGTGATTGCAGGCTTTGCTTATCGCCATATCGCCAGGGGCTAGCTGGCGCACAGTAGGGACTTAATCCATATTTTTTTAAACATTTTTTTTTAATATTTATCTTTCAGTTTTTTCAGCAGACACAGCATCTTTGTTGGTATGTGGTGCTGAGGATCGAACCCGGGCCGCACGCATGCCAGGCAAGCGCGCTACCGCTTGAGCCACATCCCCAGCCCCAATCCATATTTGTTGAATGAGTGAATGTGCCAAGAGTTTAAAGCCCTGATCAACCATCTCGTGATCATGAAATCAACAAAAAAACCTGTTGAACACATTGAAGATTATAATTCCCATGGCCCTGCTTAAATACCCTACAGAGGACACTCAGGCAGACCGAGGGGCAATGGGGTCACTCTTGAGGAAAACCCCTGGCAATTAGCACAGAGTCTCTTTAACTCTAGGGCCACGTCTGAAAGAAATCCAGAATGGGGGTTATTACAGAGAGACGAAAAAGACAGCAAAGAACTGACGTGGGACGGACGGAGGTGAGACGGGGAGGCGATACCGACGACAACTGCGACTCATTCAATTATCGTCTGGTGACTCAGAAACCGAGGTGACGTCAGAGGCATCAAGGTGAACGGAAAGTGACCAACTAAAACAAACTGCTGCCAGCAAAAGGGAGGGAAGCAGAGAATTCTGGGTTCTGACCTTCTCCCTCACAGGGAGAAAATGAGTCCTGCCTAAGAAAAACGGGTTTTAAGTATATGGTGTCGCGTTGTGATCACGAACGAAGGTGGCCACGGACTCGAAAACACAGCTTTCCAAATTATCAGAAGGCTCATATACAAAAAGTGAAACCAGGAAAACAGGACACGTGGGGAGATGGGCACCCACAGGAGTCCTCAAAGCAGGAAGCACTTCACCCAGCGCGTCCGCCCCGTCAGTGGACGTCAACGAGCCACACACACTGGCTCAAGAGAGGACCCTCAGACTGGACACACAAGGTGCCTGGGACAGAGCGACTCAGAGAGGTCGGGACTCAGGGCCACGGAACCGTGTGGTTAAAAATGGCTGAAGGCTAAAACTTATGTCATGTGAACCGTGTCCCATTTTAAAAAGGAGGACGGGCAGAAACATAACAAACGGATGCAGCCCAGGGAACCAGGGCTCTGGCTTCAGGATGAGGGAAGCTGAAGGTGGGCAAGAAAGAGCAAAGAGAGGCAGGAAGGCTCTGTGAGCGGATCCAGGATGAAGGTCGCCAGGAAGAGCTGACCGCAGTGACGGAGCTTTGTGAGTCACAGCAAGGACCGCTGGGGATGGAGGAAGAAAGGGCAGAGTGTGCTGCAGCCTTGTGTCTTCACTCACCTCCTCAGCCCACTGCAGACGAAGGGGCGGAAACCAGTAAGAATATGGGAAGCCAATGACTGTGTGTGTGTGTGTGTGTGTCTGGGGGTGGGTGTAGAAGACAATGTGATATTTATAAAAATGCTTTTGAAAATGTACACACAAAAAGGGACTATCAGGCCTAAATTTTCAAAAGTAGAAACAGAATGACATTCTCTATTACCGTATAATAGAATTTGAGAATACTAACCACAAACTCACACACATACACACACACACACACACACACACACCCAAAACTGTAGCATCAAGAAGTATGTAAACTCTTTCAAATAACTGTTGAATCAAAGGGAGCAAAATAAATAAATAAATAAAAATTGCAAAATATTTAGACAATAACAATTAAACTTTTCAAAACAAAAATTCAAAAACCATTTTTAGGAATAAAAAAAAATTTCAGAAACTGGTGATGCAGCCAAAGCAATGCTCAGAGGAAAATTCATAGCCTTAAAAAAAAACATGATTTTTATTAATACACAAGAATGCATGAATTAATCATCCATTTCAAAAAGCCAGAAAAGGAAGACAAAATAAACCCAATATAGATATAAGAGAGCAATAAATAAATTAAAACTGAAATGGAGTTAAAAACAGAAAAGGAAAAAAGGGAACTAATAAATCCAGCTGCTGGTTCTCTGGCAAACAATGAATCATGTTAACTCTTGGTAAATCCAATGATAGAAGGCTAGGAGGGGAGACACATGTTGGAAGGACTGTCTGTACCTTCGCTCTCCTGCTCCACTTCCCACTCTACCGTAACCTCTTCAAAAGGCTCCAACTACTCCACAGAATTTGCCCTTGTCAAGGTCACCAACAACCTCCATGCTGCTAAAGCCAGTGGTCAGGTCTCGGTCCACTCCACCCGTCCTCTCAGACCACTGACTTGAGTGGTCCATCTCGTGTCCTGGAGGCTCAGCCTCTCTCCTGGCCCCTCCCCTACTCCCTGCCTGGTCTGCCAGTCCCTCTGCTGGTCCTGCCCCACCTCCCAGCAGCCTCTTCCCCGGTCATCTCTACTCATCCTGAGATGGCACCTCCTCCCATGGCCGTGAGTGCCATCTGTTGACGCTGTGTGGCCTCCAACTCCACCCACCCTCCATGTCACAGCCGCATCGTCTACTCGACGACACCAGCTGGACATTTAAGAGACCTCTCAAACTCGGTATTCCTCAAGTCAAAGTCCCCGTCTTCCTCCCTGGACGAGCCCTGCCCACAGATGTCCCGACCTCGATGGCACCAGGCTACCTGCCATCTGCTCACCTGGTGGTCCTGGGGTCCCCTCTGGCCCCTCCCACACCCCATCTAAAGCCCCGTGCTGCCTGTGGGTCTGGTCACATGGCGCCCCGTCCCACCCCACCCAGAGGGAACGAACGGCCCCAGCAGCTGCCCATGACCCACTCTGTCCCCTGCCCAGGGCACCCGTGTCCTCTGCTCCCCTTCCAGGGCTTGCCGTGGAGATCCGTGGCATCACTGTCACACGCTGAGACATCTCTTTGGATCTTGATTCTCCCATGGCCCCCGGAGGTCCCCTCAGTGGACCCCTGCGATTCCCCTGAACCCTCCCCTCCCGGCCTCCTGGCCTCCTGCCCTCCCCTCCCGGCCTCCTGGCCTCCCACCCTCCCGGCCTCCCGGCCTCCCACCCTCCCAGTCTCCCGGCCCAGGGCGCTGTCCACTGTTCCCCGCCCTCCTTCACGGCCAGGTCCGATCCTTTGCCAATCTCCTCGGCTCTATTTCAAAACAGACCAGAACTGAGCCACTCTGGCCACTGCCCCTGTGGCCAGGCCACCGCCCTCCCCTGCCTGGACTGTGCGGAGACTCACTGCTCTCACCTCCCCGCAGTTGGTCCTCAGCACAGAAACGCAGGAGGAAGCACAGTAGGGCAGCTTGATCCCGGCCACCTAACCTTCAGAACAAATCTTTATTGTCTCTCTGGCTCAGAATCCTCTAACGGCCTTGGTGCCTCTCCTGGCTGCGTTCCGACCTGGTCTCCTGTTACGCCCCTCGTCACACCTCTGCAGCCACACGGGCCACCTTGGGGGTCCCCAGCATCTCCGGTGCTCTTGCCACAGGACCTTTGCACCTGCTGGCCTGCTGTCTAGATGGCCCCCGGGCCTCCATGCAGGACTCACTTTCTCAGCACTCGGGTCTTGGTGCAGTTGGATCCTCAGGGCAGGGCTTCTGGGGCTGAGTTTTCTGTGCCACCCAAGCCTTGAGGACTCGCAGTGGGGGCAGGGGGTGCTGGAGAAGTATGTCCCTCCTCTGTCCCCCAACCCTGTAATGTAGCCTGAGATTCACACTTTCAAAAGCACTTACTGAGCACCCACTTTGTGCTGGACGCTGCTCTGAGCTCTCCATAGAGATCACTCATTTAGTCCTCAGCAGAGCCTCACGAGGTCAGTCCTGTTGCACAGAGGAGGAAAATGAGGCCCAGAGAGGCTCAGCACGGTGCCCTAGCTCACACAGCACACGCGTGAGCGCAGGCAGCCTGTCTGCCCCAGGCCTGGACTTGGCCTGTCCTGTGTGATGTGAGCGCTGCGGCAGGAGACCCTCAGGTCCCAGCCGGGGTGTGACCCGTGCCCTGTCACCTTGTCACCGAGGAGCCACAGAAATGCGAGACGCTGGTGATCATGGGAACCGCGGGGGAGGGGGGGCAGGAAACCCTGCGCTTTCGGCTCCATTTTCCTGAAAACCTAAAGCTGTGCCCAAAGCAGTCGGTCACTCAGTGACCACGCAGTTCCCAAGACGGTGCACTGTCCCCAGCAGCCATCACATCAGCCCCAGGGAGGACTTGATTCAAAAGGTGGGCACGCAAGTGACGAAGGGGACCCGCCACCCAGACGTGACACGGGGTGACAGGCAGCGTGTGGCACCGGGTGGCCCAGCCAGCGTTGGAAAGGAGATGTGCTGGACATGGCTGTGCCCAGGGCCCCGAACCCGGGCCGCGCAGCGTGACCACGATCCAGCCTCGACGCTGCTGGGGGTCAGGAGGACCCAGGGCCGTGCGCGGGTCCCTTTCAACAAGGACTTGGGCTTCCAGGGATGTCCACGTCCGCGGGGCCCTGGAACCAGGCCCTCGAGGTCACTGCGGCCATGTGACAGCAGGGAGCTGCGGAGACCCCCCGAGACCCCGCCAGGGAGGGAGCAGGAGTGGGCGTGGAGAGTGGGGTGACCCGTGTGGCGGCTCAGGACACAGCCATGTCCCATGGTGGCCACTGATGCGGGAGCCCTGGACCAGGAGGGTGGGACCAGCCCAGCCTTGTAGATCTGGGGTGTGAAAAGCCACTGAGCCTGGGGACTGGGCCGCGGTGCCGCAGTCTGGCTGGGCACAGATCGCGAGCCACTCCAGCAGGGACCAACTTTATCTCCGAACTCCCACGTCACACTCCACACACGCTCCCGGGACTCTCCCGAACCACCCAGCGGCTCCTCCAGGGGCACACCACACCCACCGGAACTCCCTGCACCCGGGCGGCGCAGGCACCCACCCTCGGAACCCCCCAAGAACTCAACGGGAACCCCAAAGCAGCGGGCGGCCCAGGCAGCCAGAGCCGCCGTATTATGGGACAGTAAAGGTCTATATACGGTTGCATCAACCCAGCAGCGTCCTCATGGCCGCCGCTCAACCATGACTTCTGGCAAAGTGAAGGGGCCATTCCGACTCGGCGACTCGGCGGTGGCTCTCAACACCGCAAAACAGCATGATGTCCCGCGGCGGGGCGGGGGGGGGGGGGGGGGGGGGAGGGGGGGACGCCAGGAGGAGGTCAGGGCCCATCCCCCACCCGGCCTGGTTCTCAGGTGGAAACGTGGAATCAGGTAACCCTGCGGGAATCAGCCCGAGAGGCTCAGGGAAGCCCGGGGACAGCAGGGTCCAGCAGGGCGTCCTGCTCCGGGGACCTGCGCATGGCATCGTGTGTGGCAGGGAGGGATGGGGGCGAGACGGGTCGCATGAACAGAAGCATAGGTGACAAAACAGAGGAGATGACTCAGGGTTCTGCCGACCTCTGGTGTGGGCCTCCGCGTCAGGAGTCTAGCTTCAGCCCGACATGAGAACCCCCAGCTCTGCCTCACAGGCACGTGGGCGGGAAAGGGAAGGGGACAAAGTGGCCTGGACGGGTTCTCTGCCCAGGCCTGGGTGGTGGTGCCCACAGCCCTGGAGAGTGACGCTGGCCTGGGAGGGGCAGGGACAGGGAGCCCCAGGGACTGAGGGACGGTGGAAGAGAGAGGCCTGTCAGGGAGCCAGGTCTGTCGGGCCTCAGCCTGGCCTCCCTGGGGGCTGGGGACGGGCCTCAGCCTGGCCTCCTGGCCTGCCCGGCAAGAGCGTCTCCCTCCCGCTAAGAGGCTCCTCCTGGGGGAGGCCGCGTCCCCCGCTCCTCTGAGCCTCCTCCTGGCCGCCCTGCCGCTGGCCTCGGCCCCAGCCTTCCTCGGGGACCTCCCTGGAGGGCGCCAGCTGCTGCAGTCAGTCATGCCCGAGAGGACACGCGCTCTGCACCTCGGAGCGCCAGTCGGAGAGGGTGGGGGCTCTGGGCAGCCGGGCCTCGGTGGCTTTGGCCTGGCTCTCGTGCTGCGAGGGGGCCTGGGCTGCTTTCCTATCATCTATGCTTTTTACCCACATTTTTATGCATATTGTTTTGAACCAAATGAGATATTTCAAAATCAGCGACATTAGAAAAACCTCATGGACTCAGGTTTCCTCCCAGGCGCAGTTTTAGCGCTCGGCGGGAACCTGGGGACCTCTTCCCAGGTACCTCCATTAGGACCTCCGCTCCCACGGCCCCGCTGCAGGAAGCCCCAGTTCTCACCCCGCTGCCCGGGGCACCCGACCCCGCTTCACCTCCCCCACACCCTCACCAAGCGCCCCGGGGCACGGCCAACTCCCACAGGCCTCAAAGTCGGGGTCTGCTCAGATCCCAGTCCTGCCTTTCACGGGCTGGTGACCCTGGGCAAGTGCCTGACCTCCCGGGGCCTTGGGCACCCCCCTGATAGGACTTTAGGCCGGCAGGACCCCTTCTCGTGCCACTGTGGACGGCCCTCTGCTGGGAACAGCTGCGGCTGCCCACCTGGATGTGGCCTGGCGTTAGCCATCTGCTCTGGGGATGCGGTCAGCACACCGCCTTCCAGAGGGAATCCTGGGCCCAGGCCAGTTTTGGTTCTGTTTCCATGGCGACCTGTCCCAGCCGTGCAGCACCCGTGGAGCAGGGAGCGTCCCGAGTGACTGTTGGCTTCTGTACCCGAGCGCCCCCGGCCCTGCTGTGGGGCCGCCTGTCCTCTCGGACACCCTGCTGGTCACACGCCCCTCACTGTCAACCAGCCGCTGGCCACCGACAGGTCCCCTGGGCTTGCAGAACCGGCTGCTGTGACGTCCTCTCCGTCCAGGCCTGGGCTGGGTGCTGGGGTCCTGGAACCGAGTCACGCCCTGCCCTGGAGAGCTGAGCTGGAGCCACACCAGGACCCCAAAGCAGGAGTGGCATGTGTCCAGGGTCTGGGCTCCCGAGGGTCCCCAGGGTCCTGGCCTGGGAGGAGGTCAGGGGCAGTCTCCAGGATGCTGACCCCGAGCAGAGTTAGCCAGGAGTACACCAGGAGGAGGGAGCATCCTGGTCAGGGCCACGTGGAGGGTCACAGTGGCTGGGAGTTGGGCCACTGTGCTGGGCCTTTCTTCTGAGCCGGGCACTGTTCTGAGCCTTGTCCCCATGGCACAGCCTGGCCCAGTGTCCTCAGCCACCCTGAGAGCTGGGGACCATGATCCGCACAGCTTGGGGACCCTGGGGCTCAGAGAGGCTACGTAGCTTGTCCAGGGTCACACTTGGAGTGAGGGGCAGAGCCAGGATCCAGTCTGTGCAGCTGAGCACCGGGCCACACGGCCACCTGGCTGGGGACCATCCTGCTTAGCGGACAGCGGGCAGGCAGCCCTGCGAGGCGGAGCCTGGCATCGGGAAGAGGAGCCGCGCAGCTGGCAGGCCGGGGGCTGGTGTCTGCAGCATCCCTGGGAGGAGAAGCCGAGCACCTGGCAATTTGAATCATAATGAAAGCTCCGGGTCTGGGGAGCCTGCAACTATGGGCGCTGAGGCAGGGGAATGCCGCCCAGCATGAGTGATTGCCAGGTGAGCTGCAGACAACCGTCCCTCCCGACACAAGATGACAGCAGCTCCCGCACTCAGCCCTGACAGTAGCCATTGGGCCAGGCGCTCCCCCACATGTGCCAGGAATTCGACTCCCAGGTGGGGACAGCTGTGTTCTGCAAAGGGAGCAGGCAGCCGGTGCTGGGACGCTGAGAACTGGCGGGAGGCGCGGCGATCCCAAGGGTGCGACCTGTGGGACTGTCCTTGGAGGCTGCGAAGGTGGTGCTGCCTGTGAGGTGGCCCAAGGGCAGAGAGGAGCCTGAGGCCCCCAGAGCCCCCCTGTGCGCCCATGGAAGAGGCCAAGACTATGCTGCCCACAGTGAGCGCGTGGGGGGGACGCGGCAGGAGCTCCCCCGTGGGACTCAGCCTGGGCCTCTTTGTAAAGTGATTGGCAGGAAGTCCTGAGGCAGAATCCGCGCCTGTCCTGTCACCCTAGGGACATGCACAGGCGCCATCACAACACCCAGTGTTCTCCCTGTCCCCAATCCCCAGAAGCTGTGCCTGTCCCTTTACAGATCAAAATGGGCTCTGCAGCTGGGGTGACACTCAGGGTCTCCAGATGGGGGTTGCTGGGGTCATGTGGCTGGGCCACAGGAGGGAGGCAGGGCCAGAGTCAAGGAGAGGTGGCCGTGGCAGCAGCCGGGCAGAGGGCGGCTGCCGAGGGGGGCATGGCTGGCACCTCCCAGAGCTGGGAAAGGCAGGGCAGAGGGATCCAGCCGGGGTCTCCAGAGGAAGCCCTGGCCCAGGGCAGGAAGCTAACCATGTGTTGCTTTAGGCCACTGGGTTTGTGGCACCTTGTTAGGACACACCTGTGCTGTCCCAAGAGCCATGCACTCGGGGGTCTGCTGGCAACCTGAGCAGCTGTTCATGTGGTCCCAGAGAGCAAAGGACCCGCAAGTCGCCAGGGGACAGGATGCACACTCTGTGGAGCGTCCACACAATGGAAGGCCGCACTGCAGTCAACAAGGTCAAAGCGTGGTGTGACTGTCAGGTCGGTTGGCGGTGGCTAAGGGAACAAAGCACCAGGCAACCCGCATGCGCAAGAGAACAACCAATCAGGCGCCCACAGACAAGCAGTGATGACCACCTGTCAATCAGCGGGGTCTCTCACCAACCTTGGAAGGACATGAGCTCAGCAAGATCCCCGGCCAACCTCAGGAGGACAAGGGACCCTGTCCCAAGCCCTCCCTCCCTGCCCTAAGCCCGATAAAAGTCCAAGTCCAGCTGAGCCTGGGTGCAGGGTCTTGCCCGGAGCCAGTCTCAATATAGCCTCGTTCAGCAGCTTTCAATCTGCCTCCTTTTGGTCACCGGTGACCGACCTTCTGGTGACAGGCCAGGCCCTAAGGCCATACCGTCCGGATCCACTCGGCTAAGCTCAAGAATGGGCCAAAGTAACTCAGGGGCTGGGGGTCAGGGGTGTCACGGTGCCAGGAAGCCTGGGTGTTGGGAAGTTTGGTAGCTGAAGTTCATCAAGTTGTGCCAGTGTGACACTCTGTAGGGCCATGACCCTTGAAGCCGCTATGGTCAACAATGCCTTTCACAGCCCAAGTGCCCTCTGCCATGCCCACGGTGACACTGCCTCAGGACGCCATCTCGGAACACCTCCAGCCGCCCAGCTGATAGGGGTGCAGGGCCTCGGGGAGGCAGCCTGGTGTCCCTGCTCTGCACCTTCTGAAGCAGGTGACGGCAGCTCTGGAGGAGGACACTGCTGTGGCGCAGGTGCGCGCTCCTCCCCGGGCACAAAGCAGCCCCAGTTGCCGCGGCGCAGTTCTGCCCGTTTACGGTCGTGGGCGCGGGCACCTCTCATCCGAGTGGCACCGCAGGCCGGGACCAGGTGCGACGGCCCCTTTCCCAGGCGGGAAGCCGAAGTCCACAGGGCGCTGCCGGCTTCCCAGCCGCCCAGGCTCCGGAGCCCCTCCCACCCGGCTCCACCCACCTCAGGGGTGAGCCCTGATTGGAGGAGCCCTTTACTGGGCCCCACCCCCTGGCACAGTGAATGGCCCAGAGATGGGGGTGTGGTCCCTGGGAGCCAATCAGGAGCAGCAAGGTATGTCTGGGCCTGGGTTTGAGCCCACCGGGGCTCTGATACCTGTTGTCCCTGCAGCAGGTGGAGGCTGACTGTGGCCCGGCCTCTTCGCTCCTTGTGAACTTGGCACACAGCTGACACTCTTCAGCCTCTGCGCTTACCTAACTAGGAGTCACCTTTTTCCCGCAGCCTCAGTGGACTGTTCTGCTGGGGGCGCGGTGGGGAGGTTACAAAGGACAGTGCATGGAATAGCGCCTTGTTTGGTGGCCACGACGGTAGTCCCAGCTGCTTGGGAGGCTGAGGCGGGAGGATCGCGAGTTCAAAGCCAGCCTCAGTAACTCAGCGAGGCCCTAAGTAGCTCAATGAGCCCCTGTCTCTGAATAAAATACAAAGGAGGTAGGTGGGTGGGTCTGGAGATGTGGTTCAGTGGTCAAGGGCCTCTGGGTTCAATCCCTGATACCCCCTGGGGGAAAGGGGAAGGAATTTCAAAAGGGGGTACAGAGCCCTGTCCAGGGAATTTTATTTTGCCTGTAGCCCAACAGGCTGGTGGGTCATGTAGCTGGCTAGAGCGCCAGGGGCAGAGTGAGGGAGGTGGGGCACTGTGCTGGGTGGACAGGCCTCTTGGGACCTGATAGCGCACTGGCTGTTTGACTTGGGCGTGTCACGTGACCTTCCGGAACCTCAGTTTCCACGTCCATAAAAAGGCAAGAAGAACCGGGCGGGGTGGCGCAGCCTGCGATCCCCGCAGCTGGGAGGCTGAGGCAGGAGGATGGCGGGTTCAAAGTCAGCCTCGGCACAAGTGAGGCGCTAAGCAGCTCAGGGAGACCCTGTCTCTAAATAAAATACAAAACAGGGCTGGGGTGTGGCTCAGTGGCCGAGTGCCCCTGAGCTCAGTCCCTGGTACCAAAAGAAAAAAAAAAGGCAAGAAGAACAGTTGCCCTGAAAGATCTTGTGCAGTGTCCCCAGCTGCCCCCGGTCCCCCAGCCACCCCTGCTGGGTCTCCCGCAGAGTGCGTCTCCGGGGCTGTGGCTGTGGCCGCGGCTGTGGCCTGCTGTCCTATGGGGCGCACAGCACTTGGGAGGACTTAACGCGAAGCCTCCCCTTCTTGCCCTCAGAAGCCAACTCTGTCCCAGAAAGTGCAGAATCTGGCGGAGGGGGAGGGCGCGGGCTGGGACGGTGCCCAGGTGCCCGTGGAGCCGGCTCCGTGCTGTGGGGACACGGGGACAGTGGGCAGAAGCAGGGCGGTCAGCAGCCCCTCGGCTGCCCCTGCCCCTCCCAGAGCACTGTCTTGAGCCCTCTGGACCTGCCACCCTCCTGCTTTGCCTCCCACTGGGGGGCTCCTCCTGCCCCTCCTGCGCTGCTCTCTCTCCTACAGTCGTGGGGCCTCCCACCCAGGATCCTGCGCTCTGCTGATCCCCAGTGCCAAGCCCGCCCCATGTGCCCTCTGGCTCAGTCCTTGGTGCCCCACTTCTTGCCCATTCCCACCAACCCACCGGTCAGGCCCAGGGGCGCCCGTTCCTACTTCCTGCCCTCTGCTACCCCTTCCTCCCAGGCTGCAGACATGGGGCCTATCTGGTGGCCTCCAGCTCCCTTCCCTCCTTCCCTTGTGCTACCTCGACTTCCCTTCTGAGGCACAGGGCCCTGCTCTCTGCCCCGGGGCCTTTGCATCTGCTGCCCTTGGTTCTTGGAATGTCTCCACTTCCACCTTGGCCTCCTCCCATCTGCGGGATTCATTCCTTTCCATCCCGCAAATCTGAGACCCAGAGAGGAAGGGCCAGGCTGGGGATGCTGAGCCGAGGGCCTGTCCTTGCCTGCAGGCCACTGGGAGCCCCCGAGGGCTTACAGCCAGGGGCCTGTGCAGACGCAGGGCGGAGGCTGCCCGGCTCTGGGACTGGGCCACAGGAGCTGGGCTGGCCTGGAAGTGGCCGTTGCTGGTGCCCGGCCGGCAGCCTCCTCCGTCTCCTCACCCTGACTTCTGGGAACAGCCACGTCCTGAGGTTCATTTTTAATGCTGTCTGTAAATATTTGATGCCCTTGCTCTGCCGGAGGCCTGCACTCCGCACTAAATGCCACGGGCGGATGGCTCCGGGAGGCCTCCTCCGGCGGCAGCCTCTGTCCACACCCCACCCCCCGCTCCCCGGGAAGAGACTGTGCCTCCCGCCCTGAAATGCTCAGAGCATTCTGCGCCCATTCTTGTCCCCAGTCAGGGCTCCATTAGCAGATGCAGGGTCAGAGAGCCAGTGGCCTCCGCCATCTCACACAGGGAACGAGGCTGGGGGGGGGCCCAAGGTGACCGGCGAGCCCAGGGCAGGCAGCCGAGGGAGGGGCCCGGAGGCCCATCCAGGACTCTGCAGGACGCAGCCCGTTCCCCCGGGGCCAGCGAGGCAGACCCCCGGCTCTGCTGGGCAGAGTGGGCGGCAGGGAGGCCAGGGGAGGAGGTGCCCCTGGTTCTGAGGGGCTGGCGGGGCGAACTGGTGGGGTGCCGGGCCTGC
Source organism: Urocitellus parryii (assembly GCF_045843805.1). Lineage (NCBI taxonomy): Eukaryota > Metazoa > Chordata > Mammalia > Rodentia > Sciuridae > Urocitellus > Urocitellus parryii. Next base: position 163,378 of record NW_027552525.1, on the reverse strand, counting down.
GGGGAGCGCCCTGGCCATGGGACCTGACCTGGGTGTGTCCCTGCCCTGGCCCAGAGCCCAGCTGGGCGTGAAGGTGCCGCCGCTCTGGCCGCGCCTCGTCCTGTCCTCTCAGCTCTGGCCGCGCGGCCCCCTGGCACCTCCAGTCTGTGCTCCTGGGGCTGGCGGCCACCCCCGCTGTCCCTGTGGCTTGGCACCCGAGCAGGGCAGGGCGCGACCAGGTCAAACCCGAGCCCATGAGTGAGCCCGAGGCACCCAGGCCCCACGACCCCCCCCGCCCACCTCCTGCGCACACGCACCCGCTCACTTGCTCATTCCCCTGGAACCACAGCCAGGGAGAGGCCATCTCCCAGGAGGGCCAGTGTCCCCGCCTCCTGGGGACACACCTGACCTCCGGGCACCTCTCAGCCCTGCTGGCCTGTGACCGGTCCTGGCCACTCGGGATGCACAGCTGCCCCTGCTCCTCTCCTCTGTGCCCAGCACGGTCAGTGCTGTACACCCCCCACGCTGTGCCCACCACCTCAGCCCTGAGCGCTGTCCTTCCTGGCCAGTGGTGACACTGGTCACTGCAGTCACACCGGGAGTCCTTGGCATGCTCTCTCCCCTGCCCCCAGGTCCAGGCCCTCCACTGTCTCTGTCCACCTCCAGAACAGGGCCTCGTCACCAGGCCTCCCTCAGCCTCCCTGCCTCCACCCACCATGGTTGGCTCTGCCCATGGGCTTGGGGCTCTCCCCAGACCCCCTGCTGCTCCACATTTTCCTTGAACCAGCCTGGACAGCATCACTTAGTGGAGTCCCATGTCCCCCTCCCTGTGCCATGGCTGAGAGGCACCATGATTGACCGATGGCTGGGGAAGATGCGAGCCCTGTACAGCTCTCCACTCTGCGCACACGGGGACTTTCTGGGACACACCTGGAGTTGGCCCCCAGCAGCTAGGATGAGCGTCGGTGCTGGGGGGAAGTCGGGGGGGGGAGGACTCGGGTCCTTCCTGGGACGGGGGCGCTGGACAGAGACTCCCTGAGGTCCCTCTGCTCCGGTGCCCGAGGAGAGGGCCCTGGCTCTAGGAACTCGGGGCCACGTTGGTGGGAGCAGCTGGACAGTGCGGGTCCAGAACGGGGCTGGAGGCTCAGAGGCAGCAGCACTGGGCAGCAGCACTGGGCAGCAGGACGGCCCAGCCCACAGGGGACCTGGAAGCCAGGCTGCCCAAGGGCCTGAGGCCGTGGAAGCCCCTGCCCCCGAGGCCCCAGGGAAGCGTCTCCGGGGTCCCTGGCCTGGGTGGCCGTTGGGAAGGAGAGCTGGAGGCAGATGGGAAGCCCGGGACCCCTGCGGCTGCCTCTCCTGGCTCTGCCCAGGTGGCCACCAGCGCCCAGCGGTGGCTGCTTCTGTCCTGAATCCTGGACATCTGAGGCCAGCCCCCCCGGGATACGAAGGTCCCGGAGTCACCATGCAACAGCACTCTGGGTACCCCCTCTCGGTTGGACCCAGGCCCCCAGTACCCTCCAACAGAGAGGGGGGTGGTGCTGTGCCCGGCAGGCGCCCCATTCCCCAGGGGTGGAGGCAGACGGGGAGTGGGGTGGGCTCGGGGTCCTGCTAGAGAGGTGCTGCACCAAGTCCTCCCCGTATCCTCGGAGCCCTCCTCGGGAGCCCCTGCAGGCGGAGTGTCCGGTCTCTGCACAACCAGGAGACCACGAGCTTTGTCCTCTCAGCCCCGGCTGCAGCACCCAGCGCCCCCCAAGCCCTGGTCTGGAAGCAGCCTGGAGACGAGTCCCCCAGCACCCTCCAGGGAGCCTTGGAAAGGACCTGAAGACCAGGGTGAGGGGCGGTGCCCTCAGGTCGCGGAGCTGGCTTCCTGGCCCTGCCTGAGCGAGGGCCCGGGCTGGGAGACGTCTGCTGTGCCAACAGCCTCTATTCTTGGAAGCAAATATTTTAGCAGCCAGGGCCAGAGTCAGGAGGAACCGCCCTGCCTGAGCCGCGCTGATGGAGACGCTCCCGTGTCCCTTACCCGAGGCGGATCTGGACGGGGGCCTATTACCAGCCCCGGGGCCAAGTTGGTTTTGGGGACTGTCATAGCCGCCCCTCCCCGGGCCGCGCTCCTCTCTACGGTGATTCCTCGTTCTCTACCTTACGCAGCCCTGAGCGGTGACCTGGAATTCCTGTCAAACTGACACAGGGGGACGCCCTCTCTGCTCCCGAGGGCCAGTGATCCCCTGGACATTCACGGTCTGCTGACGACTCACCTGCGGGCACCCTGCTCACCGCAGTCCCTGGGCGTTTTAATTAAGGTGCCAGCCGGAGGGGGGGCGGCAGGGTCCCCTGCCTGCCCAGGGGCAGGACCTCAGGGACGGGGCTTGTCCCCATTCTCCTGAGGTCCCCCAAGACAGGCAAGCAAGGACTTCCCCAAGGTCATAAAAAGGGACACGGAGGCTCAGCGATGGCCTTGGGCAGTAGGAAATTGGGGCCACTGAAGGGGCTGAGTCCACAGAAGGCTCCTGTCCCTGTGAGACCCCAGGACGGTGTCTCTGAGGGTCCTTGTGCCTGAACTGCCCAGAGCTGCGGTCCCCCGCACTGAGCTGTGCTGGCCTCAGAGACCTGGGAGTTCTGGGGAAACCAGGGACAGAGGGGACAGTCGCAGGGCCCCTTCGGTGCACCCTGGACACGCGTCCTGCGTGGTCCCCGAGCCTCCCTCCATCTGTCGGCCCTGGCCACACGCACGGATCCTTCCAGGCAGAGTCCTGGGCCGGGTCCCGGGGCAGGGGCTCTGCGTCCTTCTTTCTGTTCCCAGCACCTGTGGCTCTCTGGTGACCTCCACGACGTGTTGGGTGACACCCCCCCCCCCCAGCACCGTGTGGGAGACGCGGAAGGGACGGTGCAAGAGAGCTGGCAAAGAGATGCCCTCGATAGCTCCTGGGACCGAGGGGAAGGAGGCCTCCCGCCCCCTGCTCTGTCCAGGAAGGCCCAGGGGCTGGGAGGAGTCAGGGGGGGACCCAGAACAGTGTCCCCAGGAACAGGCCGCGGTTCTCTTTCAAGTTCACCGGGACATTCGCTCCCCACAATGAGGCCCACAGACGGCTGGGCAGGTGAGGTGGCGCGGGTAGCCACGTGCCCGCCCGGGACCCTGGCAGCCGGGGCCGGCTGGCCAAGGCTCCGCAGCCTGCTCTCAGGGTCGACGCGCCCCAGGAAACCAGGGTGCAAAGCGGCCCGCGACCCAGGCCCCTGCTGCCAGTGTCTGTGGGTAGATACGGCCACGGTGCTGCCGCTCAGGAAGGGAGGGACACCCAGCCCTGCAGACATGACAGAGGCCCAAGTCCCCAGAGCACCGAGACCGTGAACCCAGCAGAATAATCAGGAAGCGATGTCCCCAGTGTCGGCCACCCTGGCGTCTATTAGAGCTGAATTAATCACATGCTTATATAATTTCACTTTTAATCGTGGCCACGTTTGACGACGGCTCCCCAAGCCCCCGGAATCTGAGGGTCAGCTCTTGGCTGCGTAGGAAGGACCCCGAGCCCTCGGGACGCGGCTCGCGCAGGTCTGCGTTTCCTAAACAGGCGACTTGATTTAAAGTCAATTAAAAACGGATTAAGTAAACAGTTCCGGGGAGGCGAGTCTCCAGGCGCGAGGACGAGGATTTGGGAAATAAACGCTGCTTTATGGAAATGACTGCGATTAGCGACTGTCCTGGGGGCGCCGTAAAATAAATGGGACGCTCCAGGAGAGGGAGCGGAATTAATTAACCACGGAAGGGAAGGTGCTCAGCCACCAGCGTCCCAGGGAGCGGGCCCAGAGGGCGCAGGGACCAGCTGCCACCACGCCACCTCCACGTGGCGGGCACGGGTGGGCAGGGCCATTAAACGGCCACCCCCCCCCATCCTCGCTGGAACTTGATGGCAGGAAACGATTCAAGAGGCACAGACCAGGCGAAGCCGTCTCGCTGGCTCCCGCCCCCCAGGCTGCTGTCCCCAGCCCCGCCACCGGTACTTGTCATAGCAAAACAGAAGTCAAACCAAACCTCCACCGAGCCTCTTAGCCCCGCTCTGCGGCAGGGAAATGGCTCAATTAATGCTGCTCACCGGCCTCGTCTCGGCTGAAGCGATATTTAGAGAGATTAAGTGAATCCACAGGACAATGGCCGGTGGGACGGACGCTCGCCGAGAAAACCGAGGCGCAGAATCGCAGGCGACCGGGGAGGGCAGAGCCCCCAGGTGGCCGTGGCTGTGGCCACGGGTGGACTCGGGGGCTGGGCTTCTCCTCGTCATTCTGAGCCCCGTGATGAGGATGGTCCGTGTCCTCTGCAGGCCGCCGCACACTGGGCCCTACTCTGAGCTCAGGATCCTCCTGCAGGTGACTCTGTCGGTGCCTGTTTTACAGACAGGAGCACTGAGGCCCGGGGACATTCAACAGGGTGCCCAGGTCCCCATGCACCAGGACCTGGGGCAGGAGCTGGCCGCTCTGTTCGAGGGTGGCCAGGAGTAAAATTGGTGTGAAATGAGCCCGGGTGTGGCACGGCTAACTGCATGCCCGGGGGTCCTCAGGCAGGTGCCTTGCCCAGGAAGGAAGTAGGTGGACAGATGGGCATCGGCTGGTGCCTCAGCCAAGGCTCTGAGGGCCAGGAAGGACCTTCCCCACGGGGCCAGGGAAGAGAGAGACCCCAAAGGAGCAGAGCCCACCCTGCAGCCGGCCCGGCACCTCCTCCCCCGACTGGTGGCTGGCGGCCCTCAAATGGCCGGGCCAGGGGGTGCCAGGCTGCTTCAGTGGCCACTGGACCCGAGCAGAGAGGGCCTGACATGCCAACGCCTAGGAACCGACTTCCCGTCCCCTGGGGACACTTGGGTCCTGCCCCGGGGTGAGTGAGCCCCAGCGGGAATCCAGTCCCCTTGCAGCTGATCCCGCAGGTGACTAAGCCACCCGCTTGGCCTCAGTTTATCCTCCATAAAACGGAGCTCGGGGTGTCCAGCCGCAGAGCTGCCCTGGCTACTCTTCACTGTCCTGCGCGCCAGGCTGGGCAGAAGGCACTCGCCCACTCTGCATCTGGTTCCTGGGTGCCCACCATGTGCCAGCTGCTGCCCTGGTGTGGGGGACCCCAGCGCTGGCCCCTCCCTCCCGGCTGCCCCCCGGCCCTCCGCGTAGCGTCACCATTTACTCCTGGCACAAGGCGGAGAAGCCCGGCACAGACCCAGCCCCTGAGGACATGGCCCGTCCCTTCTCCTGGACAGTGAATCCTGAACATCCTGCTGGGGCCTTCTGCCAACCGGGACTCAAGGCCTGGGCAGGGTCCTTGGGCTGGGTGGCTCAGGGCCGTTTCTGACTCCTGTGGTGTGACTAGTGAGAGCCGCTTTGCAGAGCCCTGGACGCCCCTGGACCCCGCCCGTGGTGCCTCCTCCAGGAAGCCCTCCCTGGAGCCAGCCCTCCTGGGTGCCGGGTGCCGGGGAGGCTTTAGGGTGAACAGGAGCTCCCCAGGGTGATGTGGAAGGCCTGACGGGCCCAGCACTGATGGAGAGCAGGGACGTGGGGCTGGAGGGGGGGTGTTTCTGTGAGGTGGGAGGAGGCTCTGGGGGAGTGGGCAGGAGCCGGGGCACAGGGCTTGGGCCAGGCGTGGCCCTGGGAGACCTGGGCTCAAGCCCATGATTTACTGTGTGTCCCTGAGCAAGCCGCTCACCCTCTCTGGGCCCGCAGCCCGTGTTCGCTCATCTGTGGAAGCCCCGCTGAGCTCCCTCCTGGGGTGAGTTACCAGGGAAACCTCATGGGTGACTCGAAGCCAGGCGCTGAGCAGGCATTGAGAGGGGAATGAACGGGAGGGCCAGGGCAGGCGGGCAGGGGCCGTGCGGCCAGGCGAGGAGCTGAGGCCCTCTGGGGGGACGTGGAGGCTGGAAGGGGGGTGGGGACAGTGTTGGGGCCTGGATGATGAGGGTGCCCACCCTGTGGCTGCAGCTGGTGGTCCTGCCTGGGGGCCAGGGCCCAGTCAGCGCCATGTCCAGCAGGGTGGAGCCTCCTCTGGTGAGACTGGACGTGCCCCCTCGGGCACTGCAGGCCTCTCGGGCGGGCAGCCCGGCTCTGACGCCAGGTGCCACCGACGACGGTCACACCTGGCCCTGGCACACCCCAGAGGCAGGAGCCGTCCTGACGCACGTGTGCCCAGGGGCTGGGGAGGGCCACTGGCCAACGTCCAGCCCCAGCTGCGGGAAACGCGGCTTCACCCCAGACCGCCCTGCTCTGTGGGCCTGGAGGCGCCAGGTGCCCCCTGGTTCTGTGGCCACAGACCCCGGGCAGGGCGCCCCGTCGCCAGCAGACGCTCCCCCTCCTGCTCTGCGGTTGTGTCCCTGCTCCCCTGGGGTGGGGACCTGCCCTCTGTCCTCCATCACCTGGCGCCACAGGAGACCCGCCCAGAGGACCCAGGGGGTCAGCTGTCCACTGAGCGGAGCGGGCCCCGCCTGCCTCCTCCAGGAGGGACGGAGGCGCTGGCCCCGTCCCTGAGCACCGCGGCTTGGCGCCTCGTGTTAATTATTTGCGTCATTCATTAGGGACGGTGGCTACCTGGAGTGACCAGTGATCATGGACCAGCTCGGCTGCACCTCCCGGGAGGCACCCCAGAGGTGAGCTGCACACCTACTATGTGCCAGTGTTTAACTCAACCCTCAGGACGACCCTGGGGAGGGCTGGGGCTCTACCCTTGACCCCTTCCCCAGAATTGGGAGGTCAAGAAGGGCCAGGCGTCCACCCGGTCACGGGGCTGGGAGTGGCGCTGGGCCCTGGGCTGCCTGCGAGGCCTTCACCCTGAGGGAGCTGCTGCGGGGGGGCAGCGGGAGGCTCTGGGCGCCGTGGGGGGGAGCTGTGCCCAGCTCCGGTGCCCAGGCTGAGCTCCGCCGCCCTGGCTTGGGCTCCACAGCCAGGCACCCGACTGGGCACTGGCCAGCCCCGCAGTGGGCTCCTGATCCCGGGGCCTGGACAACTATGCACTGCCCAGGGCCAGGCCGAGGTCTGCCGGCCCCACGGCACGGGACCAGGCAGGAACGGGAGCTGGCCTCATGTGGACGGGCCTGTGGGCAGGGCTCTGCTGGGCAGCTGTCCCGAAGGGCTGACCCTCCAAGGCCCTTCCCACCCCCTCTTCCTCTCTCCCCTGAGGGACCCGCGGGACGCCTGCCGAGTCACCCCCGCCCCGTGTGACTCAAGGCACGGACAGGAGCCAAGCGATTCCCTGTTTCCTGGCCTCAGGCTGGAAGTCTCCCGCGCCCTGAAGCCCCTCTGTCCCCCCGACCGGCCAGTGACAGGGACACCCAGCACCTTTCCTGCTTTGCCTCTGCAGCCAGGAACCCCAGGTCGCGGGCAGCGGCAGCGGCTCCCACACCAGCGCCCAGCGCCACGGCTGGTGGGCTTTGTTCCCGAGCTGCACTGCCACCTCTCACCTGTGGTACCAGGACGGGGCCCACGGGCACCCGACCACGGAGCCCCCCAGCCCTGTTCTGCGTTTTATGTAGAGACGGGGTCGCCCTCAGCCGCCCAGGGCCTCACGAGATGGCTGAGGCTGGCCTTGAGCTCCCGGTCCTCCCGCCTCAGCCTCCCGAGCTGCAGGGACCACAACCAGAGAGCCAAGCGCAGCAGGAGGAGCCAGAGAAGGTGCTCAGTCGGCCAGCACTGGCCGCGGTCACTCACCAGGCAGACGAGCTCTGGAAGGACATCAGCGGTGGGCTCTGGGCATCTTCCCGCAGCGTGTGCACAGCCTGGGGGGCCGGCGGCTGGGAGCCCGGGGGAGGCTGGGGCTGCGGGGCCGGCGGCCCTGGGCGGGGGGCGCGGGCAGGGCCCCCCCAGCGCCGGGGGCCCTGTTTCATCCAGCGGCCCCGCAGGCCCCAGCGCGCCAGGTGGACCTGGCAGACATTGTAGTTCATGGCCGAGTAGTAGAGCAGGTCCAGCAGCAGCAGCAGCAGCACGAGGAAGCCGTAGATCCACACCCCCAGCAGGGCCGTGTAGTTGCTGGGGAGAGACGGACGGACGGACGTGAGGCGGCCGGCCCTGCCCAGGCGGCCGGCACCGGGGGCACGGGCCAGGGCTGCGCGGGAGCTCCCGGCGGGCACCAGGCTCGGCCCCGCCCCCCGCCCCTTGGCCTTCTCCCGCGTCCTGGGCCTGCCCTGAGGACCCCAGGCCCCCACGCAGGCTCCGCCCACCCGCCGCCCCCCTCGGGCCTCCCTGTGGCTGGGCGGCCATTGCCGTCCCCGGCCTCACCCTGCACACACCTCCTGTCTCACCCCTGGGCAGCTGCGGAGCCTGGGGACACGGGGGGACACCTCACCCCCCACGTGTCATTCAGGGCTCGGCTCGGGGATCTGCACGGTGGCCTGAAGTCACGGTGCCCCCGTCCCGCCGTCCCCGGCCTTTCTGTCCCTTCCTGGGGGCCTTTCACTCTGGCTGTGTGGTGGGGGTCCCCACTGTTCCTTATTCATCCACCTACATCCACCCCCCACTGCGCACCAGGCCTGCACCCTCCTCTGGCAGAGGTGACGGGACTCCTGGAGGGCCTTGTGACCCGGTGCAGCCCAGGCACCCCCCGCTGGCCAGCGCCGGTCCCTGAGGAGCGCGGTCTGCCGGCTGCCCACACAGGGCCTTTGCACAGGCTGCGCTTCTGCTGCTCAGCTCTCCACAGGCCTTCTCCTTCCTCCCGTCAGCCCCTGGGAGGCCGCTAGCCCAGGAAGTCTCCAGGTGCCCGTCCCTCCTCTGGTCACCGCACCATTCCCCCACCCCTCCCTGAGGCTGGGGGCTGGTCCCCAAGGGTCGGCCGTGTCCTGGGCCCTGGTGCCACGGAGCCATGAGCAGTGCTCGAAGGGCCTGCAGCTGTTGGAGGAACCGGATCATCAGTCCCTCAAACGCCACCCACAGCTGCTCCCTGCTGTGGCACCTGCTCGGTGGCTGTGCCAGCAGCGCCAAGGAGGAGGGCTAACGCACACCCACGAGCAGAGTCGGGCCCAGCTGTTGCTCCCAATCCCCAAACGAGGCCCCTAGGCACTGGGACCCCCCAGACCCCACTGAGCGGGACACATGGTGCTGTAGCCAGGGCCCTGGTTCTCACTCCTCCCCTGCCCGGCTTTGCTGTGTTTCCTGAGAGAACCGCCGCCCGTCTCTGGGCTGGAGGAGAGGCCACAGACTCCAGTCTCAGCTTTCAGGAGCTGGCTCTCTGCAGACCTGGAGCGGCCCTGGCTTCAGAGCCTCTGCAGGAAGAAGGCTGCTCCCCGGGACCCTGGGCCTCCCAGGGCTGGGCCAGGGCCAGGGCCAGGGCCAGGGCCAGGCGCCCTTTGCTCCCGGCCAGCAGTGCTCCCGCTCACTTGGCCACTCAGTTCTTGGACCAAGGACTCGCTGGGTGCCGGGGTGACAGGGAGGCGGCTGTGTCCCGACAGGTGTGTGGACCCCCAGGGCCGACGCTCCAGGCTTGGTGCCCACTGGGGGGCGGGGGAAGCAGCAAGTCGCTGTGGCCGGGTCCCCACCATGGCCACCACAGAGGGGACGCTGGATTTTTCCAGAGGTCTCTAGTCAGAATTCCTGCGGGACGGAGCAGCATCGGGGCAGGAATGTGGGGCAGACAGGTGGCCACGCAGACAGGGGGCGGCCTGGCTGTCCCCCACGTCCTCTCTCCTGCAGCCCAGAGTGGCATCCCAGGGTTCCCACAGCAGCCGCGGGGCCGAGGGGCGGGGCGGGGAGGGGGCAGCTGTCCGCGGTCAGTCGCATCCAGCAGAATGGAAGCCCCCGCACAGAGCATCGCCTGAGCCCCAACCACCCAGCCTGGAGCGCAGCACCCGGTTCCGGGAGCAAAGGGCAGCAGGTGCGTGGGCTCCTGCCCAGGCTGGGCCTCGCTGCCCGCCTGCCCGCACTGTGCCACCTCCTGTGCGCCCGGCTCAGCGGCCGCCCCCTCCAGGCAGCCTGCTGTGATGCTCCCAGAGTGCACTGCGGGCTCCGCTGTCCTGCAGAACTGTCCGCCCTTGGACACAGGGAGGCCCTGAGGGCAGCGCTGAGTCCCGCGGGTCTCTGTGCCCAGCTGTGGCCAAGTGGCCTCCATGCCAACATCCTCCTGGCGCTCGCTGACCGCGAGCAGCCACCTTAGCCGCTGTGAAAGGCCCGGGCCTTGCGCTTCTGAGTCCTTAGACGGCGCCGTGTGCCCATGTGCCAGGAGGGACGACCCGCTGACTGACAAGGAAAGACGCGGGAGAGACAGAGTCGCCTGCCGGAGGTGGCCCAGGGGCGGGAGCTGCTCGTCCCCGGGCTCAGGCCTGGGGCTCCGAGGGCTGGAGTTGAGTGTCACCGAGGGGTCTCCTGCCTCTGCCCACTGTGCCCACTGGCCCTGGCCCAGCCTCTGCAGAGACCGAGGGGCTTGTTCCGCTTCTCCCTCCTCCGAGAGCTCCTGGCCGAGGGTCACCGTCATCGCGCTCTGTGGCCAGTGGCTGGTGTTGGCGTCCACCCGCTGCCCACCCGGCCCCTCCCTGCTGGTGCCGCCAGCACCAGGTCCCCTCTGCTGCCTGGGGGTGGCAGGCTGGGCCACCAGGTCACAGACCTGTCCCCGAGCAGTTCCTGCCCCTGTCCTGCCCTGGAGGTCGGCCAGCTGGGGGAGTCAGGCCTGGTATGATTTTAAAAATCTAATTAAAAGTAGGTGAGCTGGAAGCTAACTCCACCCGGATGCCGGTCTTGGTCGTGTGTGAGGAGCGGCCCAGGGTCAAGAGCAGGGGCTGCGCTCGGGGCAGACGCGAGGCCCGCAGAGCCAGGGACAGCGGCAGCTGGGAGTGCTGGGCACGGTCACTGAGTCATGGAGGAGTCCCCGTCTCCTGGGGCCAGAGCAGCTGTGCTCAGCCTGTGAGCACGCCCGGCCCTGCCCCGCTCCAGGGTCCAGGAGAGTCCTGCTGGGCCTGGCTGGGGGACGCGGAGGCCAGGGCACCAGGTTCAAACCCTGGTTCTGCAGATTCTCCCTGTGGAACTCAGGGAGCTGAGCGGCCGCTCCCTCGTCTGTGAAAGGGATCACTCTGCTGCCTGCTCCGTGGTGAAGCCGTGGGCCTCAAGGAAGGGCCTGGAAAGAGAACCCACTTCAACGAAGGCCCAGAGGGAGGCTGGAGAGGCCTCGGCCCAGAGAGGCACAGGGCTTTGCTCAAAGCCACACAGCAGTCGTGGCAGGGTCTGGCTTCGGGCCCAGGAAGCCCAGGGAGGCAGGCTGTTCCTGTCACAGTGTCCCCGCCACTCCCTGGGGGCATCTCAGAGGGGCACCCATGCCCCTCTGAAAACAGGCTTGGTCATGTGACCAGCTGGGCCGGGCACAGTCCTCGGTGCCAGGGAGGTGATCTCACAGCTTCCTGTCCAGGACTCAGGCCCACCATCAGGGCTGGGCGGGCCGGTGGGTGGCGGGATGGCGGTGGTCCATGCAGCAGGGCAGCTGCCACGGCCCCGCAGTAGCCCTGAGCCAGCGCCTGGCGTCTCCACCTGGGATGTCCCCGGGAGGCCACTTCCTCAGCCAGGGACACAGCAGGAGCCAGAAACAGCATTTGTCCCCAGGCCCCGGGACTCGGTGCTCATCACCCTTCGCTGAGCCGGGACCCTGGGACAGAGGAGCGGCCCTGCGTGTCCTTTAGTGCTGTGTGGCTCCAGGCCTCTTCTCACTGTCTCTGAGCCTCAGCCCCAGAGAGCGGGGCGGGCAGGGCCTCCTTCCCGTGCGTGGGCAGCTCTCTGCAGCGGCGGCAGCGAGTCAGGCCCCGACCGGGGCAGGTCCTCGGGATGCTCCTTCCCTTCCCTGGAGGCGGAGGGCCCTCGGGTCAGGAAGAGGGTTCTAGAAGCTCTCCAGTCTTCCTGCGTGTGGGGAGCGGAAGTTCGACACCCAGCAGGGCCTGGCAGGGTCGAGTGGGGGACAAGACACTCTGGTGACCTCTGACCCCACCCTGGGGCTGGACCCTGAGCTTGAGGCCTGTTACCAGGGACGCGAGGTGGCGTGGGGGAGGCTGGGACCCAGACATCGGGGTGCCCCCGACATGGGGAAGGAGGCCGTCGGGTGGGTCTCGCGGAGGTGGGGAGAGCCCTGCGCCCTGTGCCCGCACCCTGCACCCTGTGCCCATGCCACAGCAGCAGTGCCCAGGCCTCCGAGCTGTTCCCTGCCTCGGGGAGGGGCAGCTGCTGCCCTGGTGCCTGCCCACCTGAGCCCTGGGTGGAGGCCCAGGGTCGGGGGCCCGAGACCTGGGCGGGTGTCCAGCTGCCTGCCCAGGACGGCCTGAGCACCCCTGGCGTGGCCGGAAGGTGACATCGCTGCGGCGGGTGATGGGAGGCATCTGCCAGGGCCAAGAAACCCCTGTTCCTCCAGAGAAGCGCAGATAAAGGAGGCCTAGTGCCCCCTCCCCGGTCACCCTCTTCCCACTGACTCAGCCACAGGGACGGTGGGGGCCGCGTTCCAGCTGCTGTCCCTCTGGGCTGACCGCTGGCCGGGGTGAGGCCCTGGCAGGTGCAGGTCCAGGGCCCTGGGACTCCGGGCTCTGGCTGAGACCTGGTGCGAGCCCCGGAGCCCGACAGGTCCAGGCTCTCCCGACAAGGCCAGGAGCAGGACGGGGCTCCCACCCGGCTCTAGCTGTCACCTGGGACAGGTGAGCTCACCAGCCTCCACCCGACTGGGCTCTCTTCCTCCCAGAGCGGCTGCTAGAGGCTGGGGAGAGCGCACCCCAGAGGGCCTGCGACCAGGTGTGCCCAGGGCTCTGCAGGGCAGGATGGCCACAGCCCAGGTGGGCTCTGCCTGTTCCTGGGGCACACGCAGGCCCCGTCCCCACCGTCTGGTGACAATCTGATGCTGGCTCCCACCTGAGACTCCCCAGCTGCCCCTCTGCCACCAGCCCACCTGGGCTTGGCCCACAGTCCTGGAGCCCAGGCAGCTGGACAGGGGCTCCCGAGGCCCTGATCCGTCCCCAGGTCGTCCCTTGTGGGGCCACAGCCCCAAGCTGTCCTTGGGCCTCTGGTCACCCCAGGTGCTCAAGGGCCCCCTTGTCCCGTGCACCATCCTGGAGGCACAAGGACAGCTCAGAGCCCTCCTGGCCCCAGGTTCCCTCAGGAGAGGGTCCCAGCACCTCCGCACCCCAGGAGGCCCTGCCACCCCGGGTCCCCAGTCACCCCTGAACTTCCTGCAGGGATCTCGGGTGGAGGCTCCTGGGCCGGGGGCTCCCGCCTGCCTCTCAGCACACTGGACGCCCCGGCCTCCCTCCAGGACGCAGAGTGCGGGTGGGTGGAGTCCAGGTCTGTGGGGGCTCACCACACCAGGCCTCCCACCCCCAGGGAGGAAGGGGGCAGGAAGACGCTGGAGAACACAGGAGCAGGGGTGCGCGGGCCACCCGCACCGTGGGTCGAGGCCGGGACGGTGGGAGGAGGGCTGCTGGCATCTGGTGGGAGAGGCCGGCCTGCCCCACAGCCCAGGACATGCAGGGCAACAAAGAATGACCTGCCCAAGGTCCGGGAGGCCGGCACAGCCCTGTCTGGGCCTCTCCCCGCTGGGGTGGGTCTGCCTCCACCCGCGAGGCTCCAGGATTCCCAGGCAACTCCAGGCCTCCCGGGCTCCACCACGCGCCTTCCCCAGGCAGGTGGCTCACCTGCTCTGTGCCCATCTCCCCCAGTGTGACATGGCTAAGGACGGGTGGCCGCTGAGGCAGGCGGGAGTGTGGGCGCAGAGCCTGCCCGAGGCGCTCCCTGGGCGCTTCTTAAGGTCGAGGAGTAAAAGCGCAAGTTCAAGTTCCAGTTCCCACGTGTCCCGTCCTCTCCACAAAGGCCTTCCTCTGTGGTCCAGCTGCTGGCGAGCAGCCAGCGGCCCCGGGGTTGGAACCGTGGCGTATTCCACGTGCAATCCCGGGAAGTGTGCAGATTATAGAAACCTGTGGGCTCCGGAACAAGGATCCCAGGCGCCAGGCGCCAGCCCCTGCACAGTCTGGTTTGTTGCCAAGCCTCCGAGAGGCTTCCACGGCCCCCGCAGCCCCTCGGGGTCCTGACCCCGTCCTGGTGCCGCTCTGCTCCCTCACGAATTAGCCCCTGTTCTTAGAAAAGGCTCGGGTCAAACTGCAGGCCTGGTTCCAGTCCCGCTGTGACGGACGGGGCTCGCGCAGCGACTTCACACACAGAATTATTCTAAGGCCTGAGCAGATGGCAAGATATTCAGGGGAAGCCGTGCATTTGAGGAAGGCAGGATGGGGAGCTGGCCTGGGGGGAGGAGGGGAGTTGGCATCTCCTGCCCAACCAAAGGGAGGACGCAGCTTCCCCCTGAGTGAGCACAGCATGATGCAAAGCCCTGGGAGTCCCCGCGACAGACGGAGAGATGGAGGCTCAGCTCCCAGCCCACTGCCCCCAGCGGTCCTGCTGATCCCTTCACAGCGCTCCACAACCACCCCTTTCAAGCCCATGTCTCCTGAGAGCCAGCCTCCTGCTTTCTGGGAAAATATCTGAAGCATCTCATGAAAGTTAGGAGGAAGGTAAGAAAGAATGCCTGACCCGTAAAGAGGAGCCGACACCGTTGTTTTAGAGGTACTCGCCAACACACTTGGACAAGAAAAAAGAAGGGAGGCACGCTCGTTAGAAAGTAGGAGACAAAATCATCCTAACGGGAAACCCAGGAGAATCAACTGGAAAAGTGTGACAAAGATAAGACATTTTAGTAAGCTGGCTGAGTACGAAATTCACAAAATTCATAAATAGAAATGATTAGCTTTTATCACCTTTATCATCTGAGCAGTCAGAAGACAGGGTAGAAGGAAACACCTTATTTATAATAGCAACATGAAAAGAAACAAGTAGGAGTAAACGCAAAGCTTATTGTACAACATCTCTATGAAGAAAACTGTGAAGGGCTATGAGGGAAAATGCGAACCCATAGAGATGTACTGTGTCCTTGGAGATAAACAGTCCACATATGAAAAGTCATTTCTTGGCTTCACCTATGAATTCAAAATGAGCTCAGTTCAAAATCATGATTAGGTTGGTGGGGTTTTTTTGTTTGTTTGTTTGTTTCTGTTTCTTTGCAGAACTACACAAGCTAATTCAAACGTTCATATAACCAAGAGCCCGGCGAATAAGCCGAGATGTGAAAACATACTAAAGATCACCGTCGTTAGTAGAGTGAGACACTGAGACACCAGCCAATGGATCACGGAGAGTCTCACCATCTGCCTGACACTCCAGTTTAGCACATTATGGTACATGATATTTGCACTTTACACCAGCAGAGAGGAGATGGACGGTTCAGTGAATGGTGTTGGAACAAGTGGCCTCCCCATTTGGGGAAAAAAAAAACAACACCAGTAATAATGAAATTGAATTCCTAGCTCAAAACTGATATCAATATAAGTCTTTTGATATAAATGATAGATTTTTTTTAAAAAGAAAGTAAAACATAAAAGAAGTAGAGATGACATGGGGGGATTTTTAATAACCCCATTAGGGAAATCCTTGCTCATTATGATATAAAACCCAGAAGTCGTAAAAGAAAAAAACTGGAAATACTGTGATTGCATAACAATTAAAATTAAGTATGAGAAAAAAATCACCAAATCAAAGGCACAACACGAAAATTTTTCTTCTCATATATAAAGAATTCCTATAAATAAATAAAAAGACCAAAATGCAAAGGGACACGTTCAGGTAGCTCACAGTGACAAGCACAAACGGCCCTCTCGTGTGAAGATGCTCAGTGAGGTCCACAGTAAAAGGCCGTTTTGATCTTCCAGGCCTGGACTTAGCCATCCCCTGCTTCCCCCTGCCATCTCTGCTCCCATACCTCGGTCCCCCCTTCAGGAGCCTGATCTCAATGTGTCTTCGTCACTTAGGGGAGGACTGCAGGGTCCACCTCTGAGTCGATGGTGTCCATCCGTATGATTGAACAAGGCTGAATGAACGCGGGGACTTGGGCCCAGGGACTCCAGGCGCTGGCACCTGCTCTACCTGAAACTCTGCACACGACCCCAGGGAGCCTCTAGCCGGCCTGAGAGTGGGCGTGGCACTCGGGTTTCTCAGAGGGCAGGCCCTGGAGGCTTCGTGGGTCTGCCTGGGCCCCTCCCCGGGGGTCACGCTCCCCGGGGTCACGGTGCACCTGCCCTGGGGCTGGCTGGAACTCACTTGTGCATGTAGCCCTCGGAGCTGGCCGTGAGGTTCGCCTGCATCACCGCCTGGAACTCAGACTCGTTGCAGCAGTATTTGAAGACCGTGTTGTTATGGTGACAGCAGAGGATGAAGGTTTTGTTGTCAGAGAGCCGGGGGCAGTGGAAGCCAAAGTGGTAGCGGCCCTTGTGGTCCGTGTACGGCTCGCAGACCCGGAAATGCGCGGAGGAGACTGCAAAACAGGTCGCCAGATTTGGTGGGACCCCGGCCACTGTGCCCAGGGGCAGGATGGGCAGCGGTCCAGTCCTGCTGGCCCTCCCCCCCCCGGGAAGCCTGCTGGCTCTTTTCTCCCAGAAGCCCTGGTTGTGGACTCTGAGGCCAGGGACTTGGGGCTCCTCCAGGGAAGAGCCAGGGCCCCCTCGAGGGGACCCCTCCAGCAGCTAGAAGCACTCACAGGAACTGAGCGGCCACTCTGCCCTCCCAGGCCCATCCCGTCTAGTCCAGCGGCCACCCTAGCAGGTGGGCTTGGGAACCCCCCTTTACAGACAGGGAAACTGAGGCTTAGAGGCCTGCAGTGACGCGGCTGCGCTGGGAAGCAGGGGAGCAGGAATGAACCCAGGCCTGCTTGGACTCCACCGGTTCCTGGGTGGGGCCACTGCAGACAGGCTGGCCCCTGGGGTGAGGGGCATGGAGGAGACTGGGTTCTATCAGCAGCCCCTCCAGCCAGCGGTCCTGCCCACCTGCTGCCCTGCCCTGCCCAAGGCCTCCCAGGCTCCCTCCCCACTGCAGGGAGCCAGCACTCTGCTCTCCCACCCCCCAGCTCCGGAGGGAGGCCGGGTGACACACAGGAGTACAGGCTGAACAATGGAAGCCCTGGAGCCGCTGCCTCAAGCTTAATTAGTATCTTCATAAAAGGGATCCTGTATCTAATTTGTATCGCTGAAAAGGGGCTTCGCGGGCTGAATGCGCCTCTCCAACCACGAGGCACTGGCTCTGCAAAGCCTCCGCCAGCCAGCGAGCTGGGAGCTGTCTGCCGAGGTTACTAGGCTGCACCCACACTCACCCCCAGGCTGTGCCTCCGGGGAGGCCAGGAAGGCGTGCCTCCGGGGAGGCCAGGAGGGGCTGGGCTGGCAGGTGGGCGGCGCCCCTCAGGCTCCCGGTGCAGAGGCTGGCTGGGGTGCCCCCACTCAAATTCTGTGCCCCTTCCCTAAAGGACAGCACCCTCTTCTGCGGGTGGAGCACAGGGGCCTCTGGGCTCCCTTGACCCCCTTGACCTTGGGAAACCGTTCTCCCAGGACGCAGAGGTGACTGCACATGCCCAGATGGAGCATCTGCTGACAGAGATCATGGATTCCACTGAAGGGAGGGCAAAGTGAGGCTCAGGGCAGTGGGCCCCAAGGCATGGTCCCTGGCCTGGCCTGTCGCACCCCTGGGGACTTGTCCCAAAGCAGATTCTCAGGCCCCTCGTAGTCCTTCCAGATCAGCTCTGGGGCACGGCCCTCAGTCTGTCCAGGAAGCCCACCAGGGATGCCATGGGCTAGGTGGGACCCCAACCTGGCGGAGCCACAGGCCAGGGCCAGAGCTGAGGGTGGCCGTGGCCATCAATCCTGCCTCGGTCCCAGTCCATTGGGAAGCCCTGCCGTGGCTCTACTCACACCTGTTTGTGGGCAGCTGGGAGGGACCAGCTAGCCAGAGGCCATGTGCTAGCCAGAAAGACCGGCCCAGGCTCTGGGACAGGCCCCAGAGCTGCCACAGGACTTGGGGTGGGCAGGGCGGCAGGGAGGAGCTGGCCTTGAGGGGCCTGGACACCTTGGCAGGAGCCAGGGGTGTAGACACAGGGTTGGCGGGGGCTGGCCCAGCACATAGAAGGGTCCTGCCCTGCACCTAGCTCACAGTGTCAGCACCGCTGGACAGTCAGCGCCACCGGCTTTGGCCACTGGCGGCCACCAGGAAGCCCTGCAGCTCCCTGAGCCGAGGGAGCCCTGGGCTAGGAGCCAGGACTGCTGGAGCGTCCCGGGGCTACCTGGCCCCTCGGCCCCCTCCCCTCCCTGGGGAAGGCAGGTTGGCTCCCCTGTGGGCCAGCAGCAGGCTGTGCTGGCTCAGGGCAGTGCCCTGCTCCCCTCCTCACACAGCAGGAGTTGACGGGCAGCTGCTTCCTGCTCAGAGTCCTTTCCTCATTTGTAGGAGGAGGCCAGAGGTTCTTCTGCCCCAGGGGACAGTGAGGACCAGAGGAGCCCATGCATGGGGAGCCCCTGCCGGGGGACCCCCACTCCCAGCCCCTCCTGGCCTCCCTCTAAGCTGTGCCCAGCAGCGTGGTGGGGGCTGGAAACCACCAGGGGACATCAGTGGCTCAGAGAGAAACAGAGTCGGAGGCAGAGACAGTGGACAGAGGAGGAGCAGGAAGGACAGGAAGCCTCCGGCAGAGCGGCACTGGCCCTGCTCAGAGCGGGCGCTGGCTGATGTGCTGGGCCGCCCTTCTGCTGAGGGCAAGGGAGGCCTCTCTGGTCAGCCCCAGCTCGGAGCGGTGCATGCCCATCTTTGTAACTGGGAGTCTGATAGGGGACATCGTGGGGAGCTGGTGTGGCACCCGTGGGGTGGCCCCAGTACCGGGGCTCTGCCTGGGCCAGGTTCCCAGCCCCCAGCCTGCTGTATTGGCTCAGGCAAGTGTGCCCCAGCCTCAGGGTCCTTATCTATACCGCGGGCGACCTGAGCTGCTGGTGGACGGGTAGGGCTGTGCGCAAAGGCCCCTCGGACTCTCCCTGGAGCACCCGGGCGAGGGAGCAGGGTGCTGTGCACAGTAGGTCCTCACCGCCCGCCATGGGCGTGAGCTGGTCGGAGGGCACCAGGGCGGCGCCCGGCTGGCCCCGCTGACCACGCCCCTCCCGCCCGCCTCCAGGGTTTACCTGCGGAGAACAGCAGGGACAGGAGCAGGGCGAGCCGGTTCCGGGACCGCGGGCCACAACTGGTCATCGTTTGGCTGGCATCGATCCGTGCAGCGCCGCCGCCTGTTTAATGAGACCCGGGGGAGGCTGGGTGTGGGCGGCCGGCTTTGTCGCCGGCGGG
Source organism: Urocitellus parryii (assembly GCF_045843805.1). Classification (NCBI taxonomy): domain Eukaryota; kingdom Metazoa; phylum Chordata; class Mammalia; order Rodentia; family Sciuridae; genus Urocitellus; species Urocitellus parryii. Next base: position 144,250 of record NW_027552525.1, on the reverse strand, counting down.
GACCTGCGGCGGGCGCAGGGCGGCGAGGGTGGAATCCAGCCATCCAATTTCCTCTCCGGAATGAACGGCCTTCCCACCCGTCACCTGTCACCTCCTTTTCTTTTCACCGCAAAATGAGACTGAATCAGAGGAGGACGACGGCTCAGGTGGTGGAAATAACCCGCGGACCGCGCGTCCCTAACGGGGACTTCCATTAACCCCTGGTCCGAGGGCGAGCACCGGGCAGGGGCTCCCAGGCCCTGGGGACACGGCGGGGACTAAAGAGAAACCAAACAGCACCAGGCAGAGCCGTGTGCCTTCCGCGAGGACAGCGACGAGCCACACAAACAAATGAATATTTAAAATGCCACGAGGCTCGGAGCTCGCCCTGCGCTGGGAGCAGGTCCCCGCCACCAGCTCCTCCTAGAGCTGAGCGGGAAGGTTCCCGGGACTCCCCGGAGGGCGGGACAATGGGACACAGCGGGGACACACAGTTCAGCCTTAAGAAAGCAGGGGATTCTGACCCTGTCACAGGGCAGATGGACCTGGGGACCTTGTGCTCAGGGAAGCAAGCCGGTCACAAAAGGGCACGCACTGGGGGGCCCCACTCGCCTGGGGTCCCTGGGGGAGTGGGGTCCCCAGGGCTGCCCCTGCCAGGTGGGGGCCCTGGCCTGCGGGCAGGACTGCACAGCCCCTCCCTGTTGCTCACAGAGAAGACTCCCTCTGGTCAGTCCTGGGTCCACTCGGGAGGCCCTCACTGAGTGTCCCCGAAGACAGTCTGAGATGAACAGTTGCAGAGACGCAGCTGACCACCGGCTCTGGAAGAGGAGTGGGGGAAGGGCAGCCGATGCCCAGCTCAGACTGTCCCAGAACCCCGCCCTCGGCTCCTGGAGGCCGGTCAGGGAGGGCAGAGGGCCACCAGGGGGGCGGAGGCAGCTCTGCATCCTGTGGGCAGTCAGCCTGCAGGACCGGCAACCGGGGAGCCACTCCGACACCCAGAGGTGGGAAACCAGCACAGGTTGGAACCCAGGCTCCCAGCCTTGACCTCGGCCCGCCACAGAGCGGCACCAGGGGCCTGAGCCACGGGGTGCCCACCCCAGGAGGTGTACCAGGACGGGGGGGCCTGACCGCAGAACACCCCTGGCTGGCAGCCTTGGCATCGAGACTCCTGGTGGTGACGTGGGGTGACGGGGAGGGGGCCCCTCAGGTCTGCACAGCGCAGAGCCTCCCCTCCCACCTGCCCTGCAGCTCCCCAGGCTGAGAGCCGCTTAATTGCTCTGAGCCTGGCCTCCCCTGCCTCCCGTGCCTTCCTGGCCTCCTGGGAGGCCGAAGGAGATTAAAGCATCTGAGTGCTTAGGAGAGATCTCCTTTCAGGGAAACCGCAGGATCCACCCTGGAAATACGCCGAGCCAACGGAGCCCTGGGCCCAAGATGACCACCCGCCTGGGCCCCAGCCTGGGCCCCACCTGCAGACCGGAGAAGCTGGGGCTGGGGGCGGAGTCAAGTCCCAGGCTCCAGGACCCATAGGGTGGGGCTGCCCTCATTCTGATCAGGGGCTCAAGTCCAGGAGCTACTGGGCCAGTGGGTGAGTGACCCAGGTCCACCTGCACCAGGGCAGGGCTTCTTCCTGCTGCTGCCACTCCCTACAAAGTCCACTGCCTGTTTTTGGGGGGTCAGTCACCCTGGGGCGCCATTCTGCAGCAGCTCAGTCAGAAGCTGCTCAGATGCCACCTCCGCCAGGAAGCCCCCTTGACTCTGCTGCCTAGAAGCCCATCCCTCCCCTGGCCTGTCTGTGGGTTTCCAGTTGCCCCTCCTCCCTCAGCAGCCACCTGCCACCTCCAACTCAGCCAGGCTCCCACTGGGTTCTAGGGACATGACAGAGGAGAGTCCTTGTCCCCTGGCTGTGCGTGGAGGGTGCTCACCAGCCCCACCCATGACCCCACAGGCCCTGGCCAGAGCAGAGGGCACGGCCCAGTGTCAGGCCTGGAGGGCACCCAGCCAGCCCCAGGCCTCCTTCTGTGGCGCTGAGATCACAGCCACCTCAGAGCCTGATGCCAGGTCACCCACGTCTAACTCATCCGAGTGCAGCCATCCAGCCTGGGCACTGCTCCCCGGCTCTGCAGGCCGACAGGCCCCTGTCCACCTCATGCCGGGCCTGAGTCGGAGCGTCAAAGCCACCACCCGCCTGCTGGACAGCGATCACTGCCCAGGCTCCCGAGGGCTGGAGTACCAGGGCTGCAGGCAGAGTCCTGGGGAGGCCAGTCACGTCCCGTCCCCTCTGAGCCAGAAGGTGGCTGCAGACACCCCCAGGGCCCCAGGGCCAGCCTGGTCCTAGACGGTCACTGCCTCGGGCCACACATTCCCTGCCCAGTCACAAGACCAAAGCCATGGCCTGGGCCCTCTGCGGGGCCACAGAGGACCTGGGTTTGGGGACCATGAACACTGGGACTAGGACATGTCACACAGCCGGGCACCCCCACCCAGGACCTGCCACAGGTGACGTCTGCTCTACGGGACCCTCACATCTACTTGCTGCCCAGCCTGCTGGGCCCTGCTTCTGGGTGCTCAGAGCCCCTGGGGGCTGCCCCTGGAGGCTGCCATCCCCTGGCTGTTTGGTGGGTGAGCTGGACACTGTCCAGTACCTCACTGTTACCTCCGCGAACCCCACGCAGCCCCAGGAGGCAGATCATCTCAGAAAGGAAGAGACTGAGGCTCAGAGATGCAGAGTGACGTGCTGGAGCTCACACAGCCCTTGGCTGCAGGCAGGAGGCCAAGCAGGCTCCAAAACCACTCAACCTCCCAGTGCCCCAAAGGCGTCCCAGGCCCCCAGGCCCCCAGCAAGCGCAGTGAGGTCTGTCTTCCCGGGCCACCTGAGATGGCAGCTCCGAGCCCACCCTTGGAGAGCTGGAGGACACTCTGCCTCGCGGGCTCCCTGGGCGCTCTCGACCTGGAATCACGAGTCCGGCCGCATCTCTGTGGTCCGCCGCCCGGGTCAGCCGGGGACTGCTGTTCTGAGGTTGGAGGGTTATTTTTAAACACCAAATTTGGCAAGGCTGGGAGCCAGGGGAGGGCGTGTGGACAGCAGCGGAGCTGGGAGATGAATTAGACCCTCGGGGACGGGAGGTCCCTGGCATATCAGCCAGGCCACCAGGACCGCGGGGAGGAACCCTGGGGCAGGGCCCCACTGCCTGGTGGGGGGTGACGGGGACACCATTGGCCTGAAGCTCTGGCAGCCTTGGGGTCTCCTGCTGCCCCTCCTCAGCCCACCCTGCCTCCTTGGCTGGCCAAGTGCATCTCCTCTGGCGGGGACCACCCAGGGCTGCCAGGCCTGGGGCTTGGGCTGCTCTGCCTGAGGCCAAACCCATGTGACCTGGGTGAGCCACCGAGTCCCAGAGTCCTCTGTGCTGGAAGGGGCTGATGGGGCACGTGATCCACAGGCGCCTGTGTGACAGCTGAGACGGGGTGCCGGAGCCTCGCCCTCATGGAGCCCACCTGTCCTACCAGCTGGCCTCTACCTCTGCGGTCCCAGGGTGGCTTCCCAAAGTGCCTGCCTGCTCACCCTGCTTGGGAGGTCCGGCCTCGCCCACCCCAAGGCCTCCAAGCACAGCCTCACCCTCTCTGCTCCTCCAGCTTCAGCCTCCAAGGCCCGTGGCTCCTCTGAGCCTTTGCACGTTCTGTTCCCAGCTGTGCTCGGTGCCTGAGGCTCCACCGGGGAGCCCACCCCAGGCCTCTCCTCCGCACCCCGTGGCTCCTGCAGGGGGCTCCCAAAACGCTGGCCCTCCCCACCCCCTGGGCCGACTTGATCTGTGTCCTCATTCCAGAGCCACTCTGAGAAGGGCACATGGGAGCAGGGGTCAGGGACAGGACACTGCCCCAGGGGCATGGTCCTCTTCAGACATGAGCCACACTGGCCCTGGCCCTGAATTTTCTAGCCCCGGGGACAGAGAAGGACACAGGCTGGTCACTGTGGAAGCCCCAAGCCACCTCGCCCCCCTCCCCAGGGCAGGGCGGGAGGCCAGGGGAGGTGAAGGTCCTGCCCGGGCACCTGGGCTCTCAGCAGCTGGTGGCGCACTCCAGAGCCTGGGCCTGGCGGGGAGTGGCCCTCTCCCAGGGGCCTTCCCTAGCTGGCCCTGCCGCTCTGCCACTGTGGGCCGAGCGGCACGTCACACAGGACTGGAAAGGCTCCCCAGCCTTGGGACCTGTGGCCTGGGCAGGGTGGGGATGGTCATCATGCCAGCCACATGATGCTCAGTGGCCAGACTTGCAGGACTGTCAGTGACAGTCATGTTGGCGTCAACGTGGACGAGCATTCAGCATGGACAGCAGGTGCCCATGGGTGTGCAGGAGCCTCACACGGGCAGGGACTGGGACCCGGCTGCTCTCCCCCACTGGCCCCTTGGCCTCGCACACCGTGGACTGCCCTGGCCGGCACGAGCAGGCCCCGGCCCCCAGGCCGCCCTCTCCCCACACCCCTGGTGACAGTCTGTTTTCAGGACGACACGTGCGAGGAGGTTATGAAACGTCCCTGGAATGCGAGGTCCAGGAATAAACACTGCTCAACTCGATGCTGCCTGAAGCAAGATCAAAGCTTGTCCCTGTGACCCCCCTGTGCTGGCAGGAGGCAGCCGCCGGAGGAACTGGGACACGTCCCCTCACAGCGCTGGCTGGGGCCAACATCTGAGAAACAGACACTGGTCAAAGCCACCTGGCCACCTGCTGTCGGGTGTGAGGGACGGGATGGGGACAGAGGTTGGGGACTGAGAGACGTCTCTGTTTCGCTGCTCAGAGAGGCGCAGGGATGGGCCCAGAGCTGCAGGGCCGCGGGTGTACTTTGGAGCAGGTCTGCTGCGGTGGCCCTGTGTGACAGCGCCCTCAGTCCCCAACCTCTGTGGAGTGGCAGCACTTGCCCGCTGGGTGACCAGGTGAGTGAGTGCACTGGCCTCGGCTTCCTCACCGGCTCAGGCAACCATGGCCGCCCTGGTGGGGACAGAAGATGGGCGCAATGGAGCAGAGGCCGGCGGGGCACCGCAGACGGTGGGTATCTGGTGTCGCCCACTCCGCTCCTCCCAAGGCCAGTGTCTAGAGGGCAGAGCTGGCCCCCCGCCGGCCGTGTCTGAACCCCACGCCCTGGTTCTCCAGGTCCCCTCCCACGTTAGCTTGGCCTCCTTCCCTGCTGGGACAAGCTCCCGGAGGTGGGGGCTTCGTGCCTCCACATCCCCCACCACGCCTGGCGCACAGTAGGTGCTGGATACACACTCGCTTCACCTCCAAGAGTGGACACCTGGACGGAACAGCGGCGGCCAGGCGGGGGTGGGGGGAGCCCCGCAGACGGCAGGGGGCTGTGGGCGGCTGAGCAGGGCGGTGGCTTGGAGACCGCTCCTGCCCCCGCTGGCCCCGCTCAGGAGGACGGGCCAGCTGATGCCCACAGAAGGCCCTCTCCCTGGCCCCTGCCTTCTGAGCCCTGGGTCCAAGCTCTAAACCCTGTCCCTACCGTCCCCGGTTTCACACCCTCTCCCTGAGCCACCATGTCCCCATTAGAGCTCTGTGGCTCTCGGGGTGTTGGCCTGGCTGTCACCCTGCTCTGCAGGTGTGGACGCCAGAGCCCGGGAGGGAGGGCAGCTCCTGGCTGCTGGGATCTCCTGGGGCCTCCCGGGCCCCCTCGGCCTCCCCGGTTACGCAGGGGGTGGGCAGGGACAGCCGTAGCCCTTGGCAACTCGACCGTGGGCCTGTGTCCACGGATTGCTGGGCTGCACGAAGGAGATAAGGCAGCCTGGAGTCCCGCGGCAGGCACTTCCCGGTGGAGAGCACAAACATCACATGAGGAGTGACTCACTCCAAGTGCCAGGCGGGGGAGGGGCAGCGCTGCCGGTGGGTGGCCCTGCGCTCTCCTGGGGCCTCCCTTGGTGCCAGGGGCCAGGCACCCAGGAGAAGAGGAGCCAAAGCCCCGAGTCTCAGCCCCCATCAGGCCCGGGCAGCACCCCACTTTGACGGGGTTGGCAGGGCCCACCCAGGAGGAGACCGAAGCGGCGTCATTTCTCCATTCAGGAATCCTCCCTCCCGCCATCCCTCCTACGATGCAGAGCAGCCAAACGTCCTTGTGCCACAGCCTGGGGCCTCCTGAGGGCGTAGGGAGGGCCTGGCCTGGTCTGGGTTGGCACAGTGCTGGGAGCTGAGGTAGGACAGGTAGGCTGGCCTGCACCAGACCAGAGGCTGGGCCTGCGGTGGCTCGCACCACTGCCTGGCACGTGCAAAGACCCAGAGGTGGGCTGAGCTGGATGCGGGGTCGAGGAAGGGAACCAGGGATGGTGCCAGAGGTGGGCAGGGCTTGGGTGCTCCCGGCACAGTGGGTGCTGGTGGTCACCCCACAACCCACAGGGACCATCCAGAAAGAGGGCCGGTGAGGAAGGGGTGGGGAGCCCAGAAAAAGGACATGGAAGGGCAAGTGGAGAAGGTGCACCATATGAGCACCTACTGTGTGCAGGAAGGAGACTCAGGAGGAGCGTGGTCCCCACACATGCAGGGGCCTGAGTGGGCCAGGGGTCTGTCCCCTGGCCTCTGCCTGGCCGCTCTGGGCTGGCCTGCCGAGAACAGGAAGCGGCTCCCGCCCAGGGTGGGAAGGGAGCCGAGGAAGCGCATGTGTCCAAACCGAGGGTCAGAAGGCCAGGCCCGCCGGGAGCCAGAAGGGGAGGGCCAGGGGGAGAGCCAGAGCTCCCCAGCCCCACTGCTGGCCACCGCGTCCAGCTCGCCCCTCAGCCCAAGCTCTCCAGACACACCGGCTCTGCTCTGAGCCCCGTCCCCAACCCCACAGAGGACCTGGACACAGGGCGCCAGGCAGAGGAGCTCATGGGCACTTTGTCAAGGCCACACAGAGGCCAGTGGAGGAGACGGTCATGACCGGGCGGTCACATGCCAGCGTGGACCACACAGGGCTCCTCGCCACAGGCCACCTCCCTGGTGACAGACACCATCACCGTGGCCTCTCACAAGGTGCATGTCTGCGGGGGCTTTGCAGCCCTTCTGGCTGCCCTCGGCCTGGGCACTTGCCCAGGGCAGGGACCCCGGCCTCACTCCTGTGCCCAGCACCAGAGAGACCTGGAAACGTCCACAGTCCTGATCTGCCAGGCTCTGAGGCAGGAGCCAGACCCCAGACAGACCTGGGCCACTCCCCTCCTGGGGCCACTGGCCCCTCCTGGCTCTTGGTCACCATCAATCAATCCTAAGCCCCAACAAAAGGACAGCAGGTGCCGGGCCTTGTGTGGTCAGCGGGCGCCAGGCCCAGGCCACTGTGGGTCTGGGGGGAGCCCAGCCCTTCTGGGTGGGGCCCGGGTGGGCCGGGTGGGCCCAGCTGCAGCCTGGGGTCAGGGCTGCCGCACCCTGGAGTGACCGTCCTGTGGTCCTGACGCAGCTGTCTCCGGGCCCGCTGCCTTCTGCACCCCGGCTACAGTCCAGGGCTGGGGTGAACAGAGGCCTCTGGCTGGACAGGGCAATCCCAGCCCTACCTGCTCCTACTCAGCCTGTGAACCCCCTCTGGGGCCTCAGTCCCTGAGGTCAGGAGGGGCTGGCGGGTCCTTGCAGGAGCCCTCTATACTAGGCACTGGTGACATCCGCAGGGGACAGTCCGCCTCTCGAGGAAGGCGCCCAGAGCCCAGAGGGGTCTGCCCAGAGCGTCAGCAGCCCTGTTTCTAGGGGAGGACCTGGAGGGCGCCCGCACCCCATCAGGGGCAGCACCACAGGAACCGAGGCCTCCAGAGCTGTCAGAGAAGCCCAGCCTCAGCCCTAGGGACACAGCTGTGACAGGGCACAGAAGCAAGGGCCTGGGGCGCCCAGGAGCAGGTGCTCTGCTGCAGGCTAAAGGGGTGTTGAGGGTGTCCCATCCTGACACCTGTCATTGACAACAAGCAAACAAAGAGGGCATTGCCTGGACCAGCGGACAGTACCAAGGCCCAGGAAGAGGGACGGACCCCATCCCGGGCCTGGAGGGCAGCAGGTGAACCTGGCACCAAGGCTTAAAGAGTGTGTGCAGGCTGGGGCGGGCGGCGACCGCCATCCAGCCGCTCGGGAGGCTGAGGCAGGAGGATCTCCAGTTCACAGCCAGCCTCAGCAACTTACCAAGGCCCTAAGCAACTCAGGGAGGCCCCATCTCTAAATAAAACAAAGAAGGGCTGGGGGCGGCTCAGCCGTTGAGTGCCCCGGGTTCCATCCCAGTATCAAACAAAGTTTGCACATAATCCAGAGTCTGGAAGAGGCCAGAGGGGGTTCCCACGTTCCCCAGAAGGCCGCGTTGCCTGCGCCCAGGACTGGGATTTTCCCATCCAGGATGGACGGACCCTGCTGGATTCCCAGCCTCCTGGTAAGTCCCGGGGACACTGCCCGGGGGGAGGGGGTTCTGGTCACAAACTCTCTGGCCCTCATTTCTAAGCGAGGGCCACCAGATGATAAAATGTCCTGGCAATTCAGGGGGATCTGACCTGGAGGACTCAGGTAACGCAGGATCCCCAGGTCGTCTCTCACCTGGTCCCACCCCCACGGGCCTACACCTCCCAGGTCTCGGGGCAGAGGCTGGGGAGGCCCTGCAGATGCCGAGTTGCTGCCTGCATTAAACCCTGCGTGGTCACCTGGCCTCGGGTGACTCAGAGACCTGGGGATGGGCTCTATCCAGTCCTCAAGAGGTGACCGTGGGTGACCTCTACACAGATGTGGATCACCGACCTGCCTACAGAGGCCGCGAGAGACAGGCCCCCCTCCCATCGGCCACACTGCTGCACCCCAGGAGGCGACAGCAGGCCCGGCGAGGAATCCAGACTCGGAAGAGACCCCAGCGGGTACCGGCTGGGCAGCTGCGCTCCTGGACGAGGTCGGATGGGCACCAGCCAGGGCCAGAGCTCGCCAGCACGGCCTTGGACCAGACGGAGCCTCAGGTTCCCCATCTGTCTTGGGGGTGGTGGCCAGACGCTAGAATGAGATCAGGAATGTCCCCAAAGGCGCACGTGTTGAAGGACGGGGGCCGGCTGGGCGCTGCTGGGACGTGGTAGAAACACTAAGAGTGGAACTAATCGGAAGTCTCCCCACCATGGGGTCCACTGGGACCTAGCCCTTCTCTTCCTCCTCCTCGGGTGTCCCTCCACCACACACCCCACCACCATGTGCCACCTCGCCAGGCCTGAGGCAGCAGGGACTCGTGACCGAAACCCCCAAAGTGAGCACAGCGACCCTCCCGCTTCTTGGGCCAGTTAGCTCCGATGTTTTGTGACAGTGACGGACACTGGCGCACACACCAGCACAGCCCCGTGGACACAGAGCTCCTCGGAGGGTGAGTGACCAGGGCAGGACCCCAGGCACCTCTGCTGGCTCGGAGTGTGGGGGCTGGGGGTCTTCATCTCTCCTGCTTTCCGGGGACTTTGATGCCCGCTCAAATTCAAGAGCCACTGGTAGGTCAGAGGAGGGAACCTGCCACACGTGGCCAGACAGTAGAAGTCCCTGTCCCGGGCCACCAGGCCTCTGTCACCCTGCCATTGTAGGCCAGAAGTGGCCACAGACAACCTTCCCGCGGTGCCACCATCTAATAGAACTCATTCACACAAACGGGCAGCCCTGGTTAGAGAGACCCTCGGCCAGGCCCCGCCTCCCAGGACGGCCTCAGACCCTCGCCCCGGGAGCCACTGCACCCACAGCTCATCCTGCCCTGCCCGGGGGTCCAGGGCGCTGGCCTGCAGGTTGGAGAAGTGGGCAGCAGCACCTGCCGGGCACCACGCAGCAGGTTCGTGGGTGGCGGGTAGTGAAGGGAGCGGCGGGAGCCGGGGAGGGGACGCTGCGGAGCGGCTATAACAAACCAAGTCACCAACCGGCTAATTGGCAGCAGCTGCTGCTCCAACCAGAGACTTGTCAGCGGTGATTAAGGGGAGTTGCCTTCAGGCCAATCAACTCCAAAATCATGCAAATGGGGCCGCCGTGAGCCCAGGGAGACCACAGGGTGGCGCAGAGCACCAGGCCCCCAGCGGTGCTCTGAGCCCCTCCCGGGCCTGGGGGCCGGCCACCCCTCACGGGTCTGTGGCAGCCGGTGCCCGGGGCCACTTCTGGTATTGACGAGCTCCCGCCCACACTCTGCGTCACTGGCACCAAAGCTGCTGAGGCCACCACAAGGCAGGCGGGGACCAGCCGCTCCTCTCAAAAGGGCTGCTGCCCACTGATGACCGGGGTCTGGTCAGCTGCGCTCACCCTTGTGGGTCCCATTCAGGCCCTGGCTGGACAGAGAGGTAGACGGGCACCTCCAGAGGTGGCAGGAAGAGGCTCCCGTCCCCCCTCCCGAGCACCCGAGCCCTCGCTGCCCACTGCGCGGACGTGAAGGGACGGCCTCCTCTGGACACCTCTCCCGGGGCCCGCGGCACCCAGGCCCGACAGCCCCAACTTGAGCTCCTCAGCCATGACACCAGCCCCTGGCCATCGTGGTCGGCTGGCCCCTCCCCCGCGGGTCACCCTGGGAGATGAGTGTGTGGGGCGCGGGGACGTCACGGGAGAGGGTGAGCCCTTCTCACCCACGCCCCAAACCAGACACCAGCTTAGGCCCACGTGCCCCTGCAGGTGCACAGGGGCCCCTGTTGGGGTCTGTGGAGATGGCCCTTAGTGGCCTCTTAGTGTGCCTGGAGAGAGGGTCACCAGGCCGTGGGGGCAGGCGGGGGCCGGCCTGCCGTCAGGCCTAACTGGTGCAGCCACACGGAGGCCAAGGCCGGAGCCCTGGGGTGTTCCTCTGTCTTCCTGGGGCTGGGGCTCCTCTCCAGCCCGGCTGCCCGGGGGGTGACCCTCCTCTGCAGCCGGACCACGGGTCCACTGGTCCCTCCGTGTAACTTTGAATCCCTTCCCCATCCCCCTGGAACTGGAGAGCTGGTCCAGCTGTGCTCACACCATGTCCCCGGGTGCGCTGAGCCCGGGGCCCTGTGTCTCCCCTCCCCAGGCTCCAGGGAGCACAGCCCAAGGCCTGCCCGGAGCACGGGGCAGCGCCCGGGGCTCCAGGGGCTCGGCCTGGCACCTGAGACGCCCCTGCCCACACCACGGGGGCTTCCTGCTTGGCAGAAACAACAAATGTTGCTTAGAAATGGGAGAAAAACTGCTGAGTTCTGTAGCCCGCGTTGACATCTGGGCAGACGCATTCGGAGGTCTAATTAGCACGCCGCTCTGGGGGACAGTGGCTCCAAATTTTCCGGGAACTGAGAGGTAACATCAAACAGGGCTCTTGAAAGAGCTTTGTCGGCAGAAATCCCAGTGAGAACTGGGACGGCGGGGGCGGGCCCCTGGGGGGAGGCAGCAGCGGGCCTGGACGGGCAGCGGGTGGCCAGGAAGCACAGGTGCACCTGGCCCTGGACAGGTGACTGGGCCTCTGTGACCTCCTCTCCCGTAGTGGGGTGCCATCTGGCCACACATGGGTGGCAGGAGGATCGAGCCAGGGGGTCCCGCAGCTCGTCTGTGGCAGATCTGGGAGGACAACCAGGCTCTGGCTCCCCCCAGGACACCAGGCGGCCACCCGGCCATCCACGCATCTCAGGGTGCCTCGGGACAGGTGCTCAGATACCCTGGCTCCGAAGGCCCTGGTGCTGTGGCTTCCACCTCCTCTGTCGGCTGTGGGGACCTGTGGGGACTGCCGCCCTGGAGGCAGAACCCAGACGAGATCTGTAGGTGGCTGCCCCCCACCAGGTGGGCCGGGAGGAAGACTCCCGAGTACCTGCTCCGTCCAGCCCCGTCTCCTGTAGTTTTCAAAAGTAAAAGGGGGGCTCCCGCCCTGGGTTTGCAGACGAGAAAACTAGGCCTCAGAGAGGCTCAGTCGCCTGCTCAAGGTCACACAGCAGCTGAGCTCCTGGGATTTGGTTCTAAGCGGGTCTGACTTCATAGTCAAGGTTCTTTCAGGCTCAGATTCTTGGCCTCAGTGTTGTGGGGCGGAGGTGGGGGCCGGGGGAAGAGGCCACTGTGAAACCCAGCCCTTCCCCGCTGCTGGGCTTCCTCTCCCTCCCAGGGTCGGGAACAGGCCCTCTGGGGACTCTGCTGCTCCCGCCCCCCAGGGACGAACACCTGCAGACCCCTGCTCCCTGCAGCCCGGGGGCCTGTCCCCCTGGGGGCAGGTCCACCACACGGTGTTGCTGGACTTCGCAATCAGCACTCGGCCAGAGGAGGAGGCGGCGCACCCGGAGGCCAGGCGTGGACGCAGATGGCAGATGGGCTCTGACCCCACCTCCCCACCAACAGGTCACCCCAGTTAGGCCTCGGGGTCCTGTCCTGCGTCCTCCCTCCCCGTCCTCCTCCCCCCCAGCCTGAGTCGGGAAACTCTCAGGGACCCACGGTGCCAGCCTGTTCTGGGCCCGGGGTGCAGCGGGGCCTCACTGACCGGGGGCAGGAAGGAGGTTCTCTGCCCAGCGTCCATGGCCACACAGAGGCCCTGACATGACTGAGATCTGCCCGAGGTCCACGTGGGCTCCCCAGGCTGGCACCTGGGCAGTGCCCCGCTGAGACCCCCTGGCTGCCCAACCAGGCTGCGGGGGAGGCGGCCGCGGGCAGGGGCGGGCCAGAGGGGAGGAGGGGCAGGAGGAGGTGACGGGCCTGGGTCAGCCTTGGACTTCTGCAAATCGAGGCCGGCTCAGCCTCCTCCCCACTGAGCCGGGAGAAAATAGCTTTCACACTGTCTTTTCTGATTCTTTTCACTCTGTGCTGCTAAATCGATCCGGAACAGATTGTCCAGTTGTTTGAGTCTCGGGAGCGAAGTCTCCTGATCTCTCGCCAGCCGGAGCGGACTCTGCCAGGCCCTCGCCCGCTGGCCTCCTGGTGCCAGGGTCCAGCTGGAGGTCCAGGGGTGCCCTCGGTGGGAGGGTGGTGCTCCCGCCCAGGGACCCACTGGGACGGTGCTGTCCCTGGGAGGGAAGGACGGAACCAGCTGGGCACCGTGGGGAGCAGGGCCACACCGGGGCCTGGGATGGCCTGCCTTCTCCCTGTCCCCCACCAGGAGGGCTCTGAGTCACACAGAAGCCAGGACGGCAGTCAGCTGTCACCTCTGGTGTGGGCGGGTGGCACCTGGGTCCTGCCAGGTGGGTGACTGGCCACGTCTGCCTGGGCACAGGTGGGGCGGGGGTGGCATTCCAGCCACATAAGTGTCACCTGGTGGCTGGGGTGGCCTGAGCGCTCAGGGGTGGGCCCTCCGCAGCTGGGTTCCTGCTCAGCTTCCCACAGAGGCCAGGACGGCCATGCTGAGGTGCTGGAAGTTTCCAGAATCATCCCCCGGGGCTCCGCTGGCAGCCCTCCACCCGTGCTCAGGGCCACCACGCCTCTCTGTGGACGCCCCTTCCCTTTCCTCCTGCATCGTACCCCACACCTGGCTCCTCTTAGCAGGAATCAGGCCTCAGGACAGGACAGGTGACTGTCCACGCGTCCCCAGAGACAGGCAGCCCACCGGCAAGCCCAGTGTGATCTGGGAGGGAACACACTCTCCACATGCGCTGGGCAGATGGCTCCCACTCCCGCCTGACACCTGTCCCCCGTGCGGGAAGCCACAGGTGGCGGGAAACAAAGTTCAGTCTTCAGAATCCACCTCCCGGGAACTCTGGGCCAGAGGAGGACCAGAGGAGGCCAGAGGAGGCCAGAGGAGGCCAGAGGAGGCCAGAGGAGGCCCAGGGAGGCCCGGGGAGGCCCCGAGGAGGACCAGAGGAGGCCAGAGGAGGCCAGAGGAGGCCCCGGGAGGCCCCAAGGAGGACCAGAGGAGGCCAGCAGCTCTGACTACAGGCCCCCCGGCGGGGCCAGGCCAGCCCTTCCCGGGGCTGCTCTCCCTGATCCCACCCAGGGGACCAGAGGAAGGAGCGGCAGAGTCCTCCCGGGGCACTCTGCATGCCCCGGGCCAGCCAGGCCTGGACACTGTCTGGGACACCTGCGGGGCCACTTCTGGAGCAGCCCGGTCCCTGGGGCTGTTCTGTGGCTGCAGTGGCCTGGTTCACACCCTGCCCTGGCCCTGTGGCTGGACCCCTCAGGAGGCCTGCCACCCACTCGGGCCCGCCACCCAACTCCCCGCTCTGAAGCTGCCCGTGCTCCCTACTGCCCAGGAGGGACGGCCGGGCCCTTCCTCCGGGTCCCAGTTCTCCTTCACACCTCCCAAGTGACATCCAAAGGCTTGATGGCTCCCAGGGCAGGCATGTCCTCCTGGGGTGGGGGACAGGACGGGTTTCCTTCAGCACAGGGACCTCTGGGTGGAAGGACAGGAAGCCCTGGGCTGGACCCGGCTCTGCCCAGGACTGAACTGCTAGGGATGAGGTCACTTGTGCACAGCACAGGGTGGCCCTCAGCCCCGCCCCACGGGGCAGCTTCTGCGCAGGCCTCAGGCTTCGCCCGAGCTGAGGCTCCCTGGCTCCTGCCGGCCCTCCCTCCCTCCCTCCCCTGGGCACAGCTGACCTGGGCAGGGCGCTGGCCGCCGAGCCCTCAGCAACACAGGCCTCCACCCTTCAGCAGAGAGGAGCTCCAACCTCCTCCTCCTGTTTCCATTACGAGACACAGAGGCTCGATAACAACAAGGACAGGAAGATTTACTATCCCTGGCTACGTCCAAAACTCACACCAAGCAGGCTCCTTGGATCGACTCACCTAATTCTTGTAAGAACCCTGAGGTGGAGACTGTGCCCATCTGTAGACCAGGAAACCGAGGCTCAGAGAGGGCACGTAACCAGCCCAACGTCACACAGCTAGTTGGAGTGCAGAACAGGATTCAAGCTCTCTCCCTCCAGAGCCAGGGGGTAACTGGAGGGTTCCCACTGTCACTGATCTGGGTACCTGAAACCTCTCAGTTCCCACCTCCAATCCCCACGACCACCGGTGCCAACTATTATGACGCTCTTATCCGAGGGGTTTTGAAAAGGGCAGCACTGAAGCCGAGGCTGCTCATCAGCAGAGGAGCTGGACCGGCGCCCAGGCCCGGGCTGGCCTCCCCTCCCGCCCCGCAGTTGCCATGGCGCTGGGCGGGCAACCTCACTGCCGGCTGCATCCTGTCCCTGCCCTGGAGGTCCCTATCCCAGGGGCCCGGGGTGGCGTGGCTCCTGCCCAGCTGCCCCAGTGGAAGGTCACTGACGCAGTGGTATCCACGGTGACGTCTGCAGTGACCCTGGGCGGCTGGCAGGTGCTGAGCTCACTGAGGCTTGGGGAACCACCTGGGTCACCCATTTCCCAGGTGAGAACACGGAGGCTCCAGGGTCACACAGTTTGCCCAAGTCCCAGAGTAAGGGGCAGGCGGAGGGGGGACTTGTGCAGGCGGAGCCCCGCACCCCGTGGGAGATGAGCCCCGGCCTCCCTCGGCGGTTGCCCTGGCGGTGGGCCCAGCTCAGTGGCTCGGCTCATTCCCCGAAGGCCTCTCCTCCCCGGGGCAGACACCGGCAGCGACACAGGGATGGCACGTCCCACCGTCCCCAACGCTTCCAGAAGCCCGAACCCTCAACAGCACAGACGCGGCCGTCGGAGGCCCTGGTCTCGGTGGGGCTGAGGCCAGGCCTGGGGGCTCCTGAGGACGCAGCCCCTGAGGTGCAGAGAGCCCTGGCCACCCCTCTGTGGCTGCAGAGGGCAGGCTCGGCGCCCAGCCCGGGCTGGGCATCAGCAGGACCCACGTCCCAGAGCCCAGGCCTACGGCAGCTGAGGAGGGAGGCTGGGGGGCGAGGGGGGGCTCCCTGGACGCTGCAGTCGGAGTCCAGGGCTCTGGTCTCTCTTCCGCGGAAGGCCCCCACTTGGGGGCTCCTGGGCCAGAGGCCTCCGCCCCCACCCCGGCTGACTCCGGCCCCTCCCTGCTGTCCCGCTCGGCTCTCCTCAGGGAATCGGGCAGCCTGACCCAGGTGGCCAGCTAAGGAGAGCCTGAGAAGCCACCGGGAGCCACCACCTGAAATCTGAAGCGCCCTGGAGGCCACGCCCCTGCTAGACGCACCCTTCCTGCAGCTGCTCCTGGGAGACCGCGCCCTACCCACCCCGCCAGGCCCCAGCTGGAGCCACCTCCTCCAGGAAGCCCTCCCGCCCCTCTCCTGGGTCCCCCTGCCCCTCTCCACTGCCAGACTGTTCCATCCAAATGGTCCCTCCTGTCCCCTGGGCCTGGCCCCGACCCCAGGCGACAGGTGCGGGGAACAGGCCAGGAAGAGAAGCTGCCCACGTTTCCTGTGGTCTATATACCAGGTCCTCCGCCGGGGAAGGAGCCCAAAGGGAAAGCAAACCCGGGGCGCCCGCCCGCGGCCAGGCAGCCGCAGAACCTGGCGCAGGAGACCGACTCCGCGGCCGTCCCCAGGCTGCCGGGGCACTGAGCCCAGGGGGGATGATCCGACGATGGAGCTGGGTTTGGAAGATCGGGGTTTCTCTCGTTTTCCAGGGAAGTGTGAGCAGAGAAAAATTCTTTCCCTCCCAGGGCTCTGCTAGGAGCGTGCAGAGCTTAATTCCGGGTTAAACGGTGTGATTTGGGAAACTCATGCATTATTTCTTGATTTCTCCGGGGCGCGTGCGTGCATCTGCTGGGGGAGCACCGGCGACAGATGGGCGCCCGCCCCGCTAGGTGCTCCTTTCACCAGCCCCGGAACCGGCGGCACGTGCAGGACTTGAGGGAGGGAGCCCTGGGGGCTCTGGGCTTTCCCCGGCCACCAGGAGTGTCTGCCCCTCCAACCCCAGGCCTGAGGCCCCTGGACAGCACCCACCCTGTCTGGTGGGGCGTCCTCTGCCCTCAAGGGCGCCCAGTTTGCTGTGTGACCTTGACGCATCCCCAGCCTGCTCTGGGCCTCGGTGTCCCCATCTGCACGTGGAACTGAGCAGGAGCTGCAGGCCGCCTCCCAGAGGCCGCAGAAGGCCCGGGAGGCTGTGTCCTGTCTCCCTCTGTCCTGCCCCCAGACTGGCCAGGGGGCAGGGCTCCCAGGCTGAGGACCCCGACCCTGCCGTGCTTTCCTGGTACTTTCCGGGGCCCCATGTCCCCAAGTTACTGGCCCTGGGCTGTGGTGAAGGGCTCCCAGTGAGGGACCCAGGAAGGTCCCCGCACACTCCCAACCTGGCCAGGACCCAGAGCAAAGGAGGGAGGGGCTCCTCACAGCAGGTGGGGGTGGCGCAGGGCTGGGAGGGGCCTCCAGAGCTGCCGAGGAGCAGGGTCCCTTCACACATCCTCCAGCGGGTGCCCCGGGTGCCCTGCTCTGGCTGCGTCTAGGCAGGAAGCTGCCCGGGGGCCGACAGGCAGTCACGGGGTCCCCTCGGCCTCCCAGGGGTCCCTGCTGCAGGAAGGAGGGCGGGGGAGGGAGGCAGGAAGAGCGGCCCTCCTGCCAGGCCCCAGGCAGGGTCAGCAGCACCTACAGAGCTGGGACACCCCCCTCTCCCCAGGAGCACGCGCCTCTCCTCACCCTCAGGCTGCAGGTGTCCAGGACCGCGCCCTACAGAGGATGGTCAGAAAAGGAGCCCCACTGTTTTAGGAATTGGTGATAGATCAGTTTCAGTTACTTCCACAGAGAACAGCTGGGGAGAGCCACAGAGTCCATTCTAAGACCAGTGTAAATCTGTTGTGTGAATCAACTGGACAGAAATGAAAGCCACAGAGGCTGAATTAACAGAGACAGTGCCTCTCTAAGCAAGGAGGTGAAATCTTTCCTCTAAGGGTAAGACTCTGGGTCAGTTCAGAGGAAGACAAACAGGACTATGACTAGTGGTGAGTGTCCGCAGAGCCTCCACCTTACCATGGGTGCCGGCCCTGGCTCCCAGCAATACGGTGGCGGTGGGGCCATGAGATCCTGCCTGGTGTTCACACCCACCTCCTGAGCCAGCTTCCCGGCTTCGGCTTCTCTGTGCAACACAATCAGTGGCGCGGGGGTCAGGTGAGGCGCGGGGTCTCTGCCTCTACTCCCCACAGCCCTTGGCTGGGTGGCCTTTGGGCTTCCCTGCCCAGGGCAGCCCATGGCAGCGGGGCGCAGCTGTGCCGTATAAACAAAGTCCTCTGTGGCCAGGATGGCTGAGCAGCCAGACCTGGGGTCCCCGGCCCCGCCCCTGGAAGCCCAAGCCTGGGCAGCCCTCTCCCCTCCCCGATGATGTGCTCCAAGGGGTGGGGGGGGGTGGCTGAGGATTGAGGACTCCCTAGAGAGCGGGGACCAGATGCCCTCTGCCGCTGCCAGCCCCTGGCCCCTCCCTGCCCACCTGCTCTCCAGCCACCCCTCGCCCAGCCTGGGGGTCCCTGCTCCAGGCTGCCCCAGCTGCGCGCCCTCCCCTGGCTCTCGGGCCTGCAGGGCCAGGAGGGCATGGCCTCTGCGTATCACTGTGCACGGAGCTCTAGGCTGCACCCCTCCTGTCCCCTGGCTGAAGCTGCCCCTCCTGCCGGTTCCACCCACCCTCCACAGGAAAGGTGCCCCCAAGGGTGCCCCATGCCACGTGGCCGGCCCCAGGCATGCCACCCGCCCTTCCTCACCCACTTCCTCAAGAACGGCCCGCCCCGGGCAGGCCCAGGGCCCTGGCGGCAGGCAGCGAGGCAGGGGCAGGGAAGGACGGGGCTCCAGGCGGCTCTCCCTCCCAGGGCCACCCACAAAGGTTGGAGCAGCCCCAGCCCCCTCCACCTCCAGCTCAGTCCAGCTGCCCCAGTGAGCTCCAGGCTGGGTGGCCCAGGAGAGGGACACTCATACACACTCGCGCCCCCGAGTCACCTCCCTCACCTGCCCTGTCAGTGCAGGGCCTCTCACATGCCTGGGACAGAGCCCGAACCAGGGAGACAGTGACATCAAAGACACTGGCCAAAGCCCCTGCCCGATGCTCTCAGCTGCAGCCCCACGGGGCCAGAGCGGCCGGGCAGCAGGACTTTCTGGTCACCTCTTGCTCGACACCCCTCCAGCCAGGAGAGGAGCCTCTCTGGGGAGGCGCGATGCTGGGAGGAGGAGGGACAGGGACAGGTCCCCATTCTGGGCAAGTCCCACAGGCAGGGGATGGTCCTGGGTTGACACCCAGGGCCGAGTTGTTCAGATCCAGGTTCGGAATGACATTTCCAGCTACCCCCGTGACCTACCCAGAGACTGCCCTTCCCAAAGGCCCCTGGACCCTCCCATTCCTGGGCGCTGGAGACAGTCGGAACCAGGTGACAGAGGAGGACCTGGCCGTCAGTCTGGGTCTGAACGGCTGACAGTTCAGCCTCCACAGTCAAGTCACAAGCCCTCGGGGACTGAAGGCCTCTGAGCCCATGCCTGGGGCTGTCGGGGTCACACAGCCCTGAGGGCTGGCTGGGAACTTCCTGCTGTGACCTCATAGCAACCTTTGGCCCAGGGCATGGCCCGGATCAAGCTCTCTTTCAGATGAGGAAACCGAGGCTCAGAGCAGTCGAGACCCTGGTTCAAGGTCACAAGGCCAGCACTGCCAGGGCCAGGGCAGGGGCACTCCTGCCATCCTGCCGTCACTTTTGGCTCTTCCCAACCTCGTCTGGACAGGAGCTGTCACTCAGCCCACGGACCACAAGGCCCAGAGAGGTAGGGAAGACACACAGGCACACACAGCTCTCCCCACGGGTTACATAACCCCTTCCCACCCACTGACCCCTGGTTGGGGGGCAGCCTGGATGCCTGGGGCCACCGGGAAGGGAGCGGCCTGGCCCACGAGCTGCTTCGCTCTCTCCCAAGGCAAACAGTTGGGGGCAGCTGGGTGCCCTGGGTTTTTCTCCTCCCTTCTTTTTTCTCCGGCTGAGTAACAAATACTAATACTAATAATGATAATAATAATTAGAATAAATATAACCTGAAGACGCTTGGGGTCTCGTTTCTATAGCAACCGCTGGAGCTAATGAGCTTCCGAGGCGGCTGCCGGGCCACCCAGCCCCGAGCGCGGGATCAATATTGATTCGGCACCAGGAAGCGGCGGTGGCTCCGCAGGGACCACGCGGCGGACTGGGACTGAGGGGCACGCACTTGGGGGGCTTTTCCCGTCCCCCACGCCGCCCAGCCGGGACTCCTGGAACCTGCCAGGTCCGCAGCGTGAACCTGCCTGGTCCCTGCCCGGCGCGCACCGGGCTCGGCTGGCTGCGCTCCCGGACTCGGTCCTTGGACGCTGGTCCCCACCTCGGACGCGGATTCCGGTCCCGGCTGCCGCGTCCCTGCACCGTGCGTCCCGGACTGTTCCTCCAACCTAGGCCCCTTCCTCTCTCGCGCGGGTTCAGCGATCCCCACCTTGGCCAGCCCCGGAGCGGACCCCAACGCCTGGGCACCGGCTGCCCCGCAGGCTCCTGCTCTACTCCGGCTGGTGGTCCCCGGCCCCTCTCCAGAGCCCTGGACCCAGTGCACCTGACGCGCCTCGCCCGGAGCGCCCGCCCTGGCCCGCGCGGCTCGCGCACCCGGCTCCCCGCCCCGGCCGCAGACCCCGCCCCCCGCGCGGACCCGCCCCCGCCGCCCCGCCCCCCGTCGCGACCCCCGCCCGGCGCCCCCTCCCCCGCGCCGCCCCCGCTCACCTCGTGCTCGTCGCCGGCTCGCTCCTGGCTCCGCAGCCGGAGCCGGCGCCCGCGGGAGCCGCCTGCTGGGGCGCGGGGGCTGCCCACGCCCGGCCGTGCCCCCGCCCCCGCCGCCGCCGCTGCCGCCGCCGCAACAGTTGTCCCGGCTCCGGGGGCCGCGGGGACTCCGGGCTCCGCGGCTCCGGGTCGCTGAAGGCACAGCGCCCGCTTCTAGGCGCGCCCGGCGCAGCGCGGCACCGGGGCTCGGGCGGGAGCCGGGGCTCGGGCTGGGGGTCCGGCCGCTCGCCGCATCCCCGCGCGCCCGCCCCACGCGCCTACTCCGCGGCCCGCGCCGCCCCGCCGCCCGGCAGCCCCGAGCCCCGCGCCGCGCCCGCCGCCGCCGCCGCCGCGCTCATGCCGCCGGCCCGCGCCCGCCGCCGCCGCTGCTGCCCGCTGCGCTCCCACCGCGCCGCGCGCTCCGCGCCCTCTGCTGCCCCCTCGCCGAGCGCTGCCGGCTGCCCTCGCGCCGCCGCGCCCTCGCCGCCGCCGGCCGTCGCCCTCGCCGCTGCTCGCGGTCCTCCCTTCCCTCGCGGCGCCCCCCGCTCTTCCCCTCGCCACCCTGGTTTTTCTCCGAATGTTTCTTTTGCGACTGTCCCCTTCCTTCCGCGGCTCGTCCTCTCACTTTCCCTCCCTCCCTGCCTCTTACTCCGTCTTTGTTCCTCCCCGTCCTTCCTTGGCTCCTTCCTCGCTCCTTTGTTCCTCCTCCCTCTTTTCCGCCTTCCCCTTCCTCCCTTCTTCCTCCCGTCTTCCCTGTCTTCTCCCAGCCGCCTCTGACTCTGGCCCTCCCGTCCCCACACACTCACCTGCTTCCTTCCCAGCTGCTCCCCCCTCCACCTCTGCCGGACCCTCCACCTCTGCCCCTTTGCCAGGTGGACAGACCCCCGCGCGCTGCCCTCTTGCCCTCTGCTCCAGGAAGGCCCCTCCCCATCACCTCCCTGCTGGTTTGTCCACCAGCCAGACCCTGAGCCAGATGGTCAATGCCAGGGTTAGCTGGCACAGGCCAAGAACTCTCCACATCAAATAACACCCTCGTCCAGGCTGTCCTGACCCTCCTGGGCCAGACTGGGGTCCTGTCCTGACTCCACCCCAGCATGCCCCCACTTCTTGTCTGACCCCCATTTCATCTGTCACCAGCAGGAAAAGGCAGTGCTTCACTGTCTGGCCTCAAGCCAGTGCCCCTCGACCTCCCCACCTCCCTGTGGCCTCTGGTCACAAAGGACTTGTGGGGAGGACCTAGCTGCCCCATCCTTCTGCAGGGGGAATGGCCTAACCATTTTTGGAAAGAGAATAAGTTTAAGCATCTGGAGGGCAGGCCTTGGAGAGTCCTACCTAGTGTTGACTGCACGAGTTGCCCGCATAGCTGGGTCTGATTCTGTTTTCATGGACAGGGGTCAAACCTCCGGAGAAGCTCATCCCTTCATACAGGATATTGTATTTATTCCGAACTACAGCACTGGGTGGTGTCCTTCCCACTTCTTAGACAAGGCAACCTGAGCTCAGAGAAGTTAGGCTCCTACTCTGAGCCACACAGCTGGCAGGGGGTAGAATTGGACTCCCGCCTGGGTATGCCTGACCTCTGAGCTCCGGCCCTTCACTTTCCCTGGCTCCCAGGTGCCCTCAGCAGCACTGGGGAAGGGCGGGCCTGGAAGGGCTGCCCCCTAGTTTTGTGTGAACCAGTTTCAGCAAGTGCAGGCAGACCCCAGTGCTGATCCGGAGCAGCTGGGGGTCCGTCTGGCACTTCTCGAGCTGCATTCAGTGCTCCTTTCAGGGATAACGGGGCTCAGGGAGGCTTGGCTGTGTGCCAGGGTACCCAGCTGGCGGGCAGAGTGGTGCCAGGGCACATCCTCCAAGCCTGCAGCAGTGGGGTGCCTGGGTCTCCCCATCTGTCACACAGGCATCTGTGCCCTCCCCCCTGCAGGGGACATGGTCTGAGCTGCTGAACTTAGCTCAAGGACCAGGCGAGGGTCCTGACCAATGGCCAGAGGGCACCAGAGACACCCCAGCTAGTGAGGTTAGGGCCACCGGGAGGGCAGGGAGGCGGCAGCCAGGGCACAGGGTTGGAGCAGAGTCTCTCACGGCCTGGCACAGCACAGAGCAGAGCTCTGTCCCCCAAGTCCAAGGATTGAGACAGAACGGGCGAAGAAGACTTCACCCAGCCCCTGGCAGGCCATCCCCAG
Source organism: Urocitellus parryii (assembly GCF_045843805.1). NCBI lineage: Eukaryota > Metazoa > Chordata > Mammalia > Rodentia > Sciuridae > Urocitellus > Urocitellus parryii. The sequence goes on along the minus strand of NW_027552525.1, from coordinate 121,627 downwards.
AGGGGACCGTGACCATCTGCCTAGGACAAGGACCAGAGAGGTGAAGAAGCAGGTGGGGGTCCCAGGGGAGCAGGATTGGGGCTGGGAGGTGCAGCCAGATCCCGGAACTCAATTCTCAGGCTGTGCTAAGAGGGCCAGTCCCCTCCCTCCCTGCAGGTAGAGCCTGGGATGTTGGCACGTCAGGGCCCCAGGGGACAGTGAAAGGGAGGGGAGGGGCCGGAGGTAGTGGGCTGTGGACAGTGTGCGTGGTTGTTTGTGCACGATTGTGTGTATGGAGTGTGTGTGGTGAGCCTCGCCAGGGTGAGCTGTGGGGGTGTGATGGAGGCGCTGGCATGCGGGGCCGGTGGGGGGGGGCGCCCAGGCATATGTGTGTGTGTGTGTGTGTGTGTGTGTGTGTTCTCCATGCGTGTGGTGGTCGTGTGTCTCTCTGTGAGAGAGCTGTGTGTGCGGTGCATTCAGGGGACCCCTAAAGCTGTGTCACCCAGTGGGCCCCCATGGCCTGAGCCACGGAGGGGAGGTGCCGAGGCCGCTGGTGACAGCAGGAAGGGTGGCCTCTGCCTGCCCCTTCTACAGGGGACACGCACATCCCTCCCTACCTGTGGTGGCCTCCTGTGCATCACCCAGAGGTGGCCCTGTGGCCTCCTCACACCCCATGTCCCTCCTTCCACGGTGCCCCTGGGCCCCACCTTGCTTCTCCCCAGTAGGGTGTCACCACATCAGGCCGCAGATTTGTGACTGGCCCTAATGGGGGGGGGACGCTGCAGCTCGCACGGTCCCAGCCCCCCCAGGGGCTCCTGCTCTTCCTGGAGGCCAGGGACTTTGGACCTGGTGAGTTTGGGTGTGAATCTTCCCCTGGCCACTCACCAGGTGACTGTGGGCAGGTGACCGTGGGCTGGGTTCCCTTTTCCCAGCCTCTGTACACTGGTGCCCCAGGGCTGGGTGAACGTGACCAGGTGACCAGGTGAACTTGGAGCCTAAACAGACGGGAGTTTACCCCTCACGGTTCTGGAGGCAGGAGGCCATCGCCAGTCCCCCGGCCCAGTTCTCTGCAGGGCCAGCTCCTCGGGGAGTCTAGGGAGGCCCCCCCTGGCCCTCCAGCTCCTGTGGGTGGCCCCAGTGTCCTTGGCTGGTGGCGGCATCACTGTAGTCTTCCAGGCCTGCGTCTCCACATGCCCTCTGCTCCTCTTTGTGGGCTTCCTGGGGTCCAAGTCCTCTGCCTCCCTCAGGAGGGTCCATGTGACCACCTGGGCCACCCAGGGACCCCAGCTGAGCTCCCACCTCTGCGTCCTCAACCCAGTTCCTATGACAAAGGGCATTTTCCCTTCTTGCCATATAAGACGGCACCCAGGGACTCCAGGCTCTCTGTGGGCTGGGGGAGCACTTCCCAGCTCCCCCTGCACCCGCGGGACTGGGGCGCACGGGAGTAGGGCGCACGGCCCAGGGCGCGCACATACCCTTCAGCAGGGCGGTGCTGGGTCCAGGGGGCTGGGCCTGGAGGCCGGAGGGAGTGGCACAGCCACCCGGCTGGCTTTCCCCCACAGTCCCCTGCCCCACTTCTGAGCACCTGCCGCCGGCCGCCCGGCCTTATTTACTATTCCCCTGCCTTCGGAGGCCCGCTCCCCCGCAGACTCCGCTGCTCACCGGGCGGCCGATGACTCATGCCGTCTCCCAGGAGCGCAGCCTTTTCAAAGGGCTGGCTGGGGAGGAAGCTAAATTTAAAGCCAGGCTTCCCGAGAAGATCACCTGCCACGTCAAAATCGCTGCCATTTAATTACAAGTTGGGCCCCAGGCGTTCCACCTCGGTCGCCAAGCCCCGCCTCCGGGGGCGGGGCTTGGGGGCTATGACCGGGTTGGGGGGCAGGGGACGCGCCTCCCCACCTGCGCTCCCTCTGGGGCAGCGGCCACCCACCTCCCAGGCCTCCAGGCCTTCCCTCCTGTTCATGGTCTTGGGATGTCACCTCCAGGCCCCTGACCCGAATTCAGGACCTAAGGCAGGGACCCCAGGGCTCTGCTGGAGTGGAGTGAGGCCTGCCCCCTGCTCAGGGTCAGGGGACGCTGCCGGCTCGCCCTGGACCTTGGACGGAGTGGGGGAGGGGTGCAGCCGGTTCCTGACTGACCCAAGGCCGAGGAAGGACCTGGCTGGAGGGAGGAAGGAGGCCCCGGAGGAGATGGAAGCCAAGGACGGGCCTGCTTGGCCCCTCCATTCTTGTGCCTTTGTCTGCAGTGGGGCCAGCTGCCCTTCTCCCAAATGGTGGAGGAACTTCGCCCCCCACCCCCGCCCCGGTGTCTGGAGGTAGGGTGGCCAGGGTCAGGACGGCTGTAGTGACAGATGCTGAGCCTGAGCCCCTGCCCTCCGAGCTCATCTGCAGGATGTGGGTGGTCCTCAGGTGCAGACAGGGCTCCCTGTGCAGATGGCAACTGTCCCAGAGACCTGGGCATGCAGGTGCAGGGAGCTGGGCATGGGTCCAGGGGCCTCCCCGGGCCAGATGCACACAGAGGCGGAGCCAGAGACAGCTCTCTGCACGAGGTGCCACTCAGCCTCAGGCCCCTCCTTCCTGCTCCAGAGCCGGGCTCCCTCCTGGCCACGTGTGTCGCCCAAGTTCCCTCCTCTGGCCCTGGCAGATGCCCAGGCAGGGCTGCCTTGAGCCCCGCCAGCCTTGCCCAGTGCTACCTTGAGACGCTGCTGCAGGGTGAAAGGGAGCCTGTGGGTTAGTCAAGGGCACTGAGCAGCTGACCTTGGGACCAGGAGGTGACTGGGCGCACGGGCCACCTCACAAGAGCTCTTTAAAAGCAGAGTGTGTGTGTGTCGGGGGTGGGGGGGTGGGTAGCAGCCCCAAGAGACCCCGGTGAGAGGGGCCGGACTCCAGGTGTCTGGGGCAGGTCAAGAGGGGGCTGCCGTCTGACACGGTCCCCGTCAGACCTGGATTCTGTCCACACCAGAGTGAACTGGGGGACAGTTTCTTCCCCAGACCCCAGGAAGGGGCCCACCTGATAGCACCCTGCCGCCAGCCGGGGAGACCCAAGTGGCGGGGCTGCTGCGTCCCCTGGCCTTCTGGCTGCAGCAGGGACAACATTCCGGCCAGCACAGTGCTGATCTGGCCACCCTCTGCTCACCGACGCCCACAGGATGGAGCCTGGGGTCCCGCCAGGCCACCACTGCAGGGAAGAAGGGGCCAGCCCCAGCAGCCAGGAGGAGCGGGCAGCAGAGCCCGACCCCAGGCTGCCCGCTGGCCTGCTGGCCCCTGGCCCCCAGGTGCCCCCACCAGGCTCACCCGGGGGAGCACGTCCGCCACCAGCACCGCAGGGTGCGGGGGCTGCAGGGGACAGCCACCGGGAGACCCCAGGACTGGACCCTGGCTTGGCCTCCCCAGACTCCGTTTCCTCACATGCACACGGTGACACCAGGCTCTGCTCCTGGTGACCTGAGCTAAGTCACAGAGAGCCCAAGGGTGTCACATCCTGTCCTTATGTCACCATGAGGAACTGTGGAGAGAGGTGACACCTGAGGTGGCAGCCTGGCTTCCAGGCCACCCCAGCCGCGGAGCAGCTGGTGACATGGGCAGTGTCCCCTGGCGACTTGCCACACAGCCTTGCCACCTCATCTGTCAAGCGCAGTGGGCAGGGAGCACCCGTCCTGCTGGACGTGAGTGTCCACCCGCACCTCGGGAGCCCCCAGCTTGAGGGTGGACGGCAGGATCCTCTCAGCCCCGCCCGCCCTCCTGTCTAAGCCGTGTTCCCGGGCTGGCGGCTCTCACGGTCACAGCCGGTCACGGCCGGTCACGGCTGACCTCTTACATGACGGGCCTCAGACCCTGAGCAGAGAGGAGAATTAGTTGATGCAAATTGATGCTTGAGCCAAGTGCGGGCATCAGGCCATCCCCACAGAGCCCGGCTCTTCCTGGACAGGCCTCGGGGAACAGCCATGACAACAGCGATGGTGGTCACCCGCTCCTGTAGGAGCCTCTGCATTACCAAGTGCCCCCAGGACCATGACGCCTCACAGAAATGCCCCGAGTGGAGGCAAGGCCACGCCTTCCTCTCCCAGCTGCAGCAAGGGGGCCCAGAGAGGTTGTGTAATGGGCCAAAGGCCACACAGCTCCTGAGAGGCTGGACTGGGGCATCTCTGCCCAGACTTCTCCCATGGCCACCACAGCGTCTCCTCAGAAGCCTCTCAGGAGACTAAGATAGGGACTGCAGCCCAGATCAGGATCGAAGCGCTGACCCGAGGCAGGTCACTAACTGCCCCAAGGGTGCGCTCCGCCTTTTCTGCTTAGGTTGGTCTGGGGCACGAATGCGCCTTTTCTCTTCTCTCCCGGCCGGGCACAGAGTATTGGCTCAATAAACGCTTGTTAGGGCTTCTGCTCAGGGGGTGCCTTGTGCCCTGTGGTGCCACCCAGACGGCCTCCGGAGTCCTCAGTCACCCCAGAAGTCACTGCTACGCATTCTCCTTTACTCATAACCAAATCGGCCCGGGGTCAGAGGTCGAGCTGGGATTGACCTGGGTCTGTCCCCCCACCTGGCCCGACTTCAGCCTGGAGCAAGGCCGCCTGGCTCTGCCCCCGGCCTCAGTTTCCCCCTCTCTGTGCCCGCTCTTGCTCCGCCCCTCGGCGGGACGCTGTGTGATCTGGGGCTCGGCCCCGAGCTCCAGCTGGTTGGCGGCCGCGGGTTGTCCAGGGGCCAGCAGCTCCGGTCCCTGAGGCCCAGGCGGCCTCTTGGGTCTTGCTGGGCGTCCTTTCCTGCTGGTGTGGACTGATGGGCTTGGCCTCGCGGAGCGGCCTCTGCTATGGCAAAACCCTGTGTTTCCCGAAGCCCAGGGACAGGAGACCCCCTGGCGGAGGCTCAGCCTGTGGAAGTCCATCCTGGGGGGCTCCCATGGGGAGGACGGCCAGACTGGGCAGAGGGCGGAGCCGCAGCCCTGGCCGGATGGCCCCTGCCTGTGTGGTGTGTGCCAGCTGCCGCCAGGCCACCGGGCACCTCTGTGGTGAGTGAGACCCTCTGGCAGCTGCCCAGAGCCCGACGGGCGTGGCCAGGGTCAGAGGGCTGAGGCAGAGCGTGCCTGTGGCCTAGGACAGCCGCACACCCCGTCTGGGCTCTCCTGGATGACCAGGGCCAGCCACGCCCCGCTTCCCTTGGCAGAGGGCAGAGGAGAGGAGTCTGGTTTCCAGGCTCAGGGACCTGCCCACAGCCGGCCATGAGCCAGGCATTATTTTTGTACCATTTCAGCTAAGGACAGGGAGGATCAGAGTGGTGAAGCGGCTTGCCAAGGCCACACAGCGGGCAGCTGGAGATTGCATGCCTTAGCTTCCTCCCTGGGTGCGAGTGGACCTGGGCAGAGTCAGTAGGCAGAGTCACCGTGTGCCCCGGTCTCTCCAGACCCCTGCCCCAGAGCACCTGGGATGGCCTGGGCCCCCTGCTGAGTTGCAGCCCAGAACCTGGACCCGCCGGTGACTTTCCAAGACCCACGTGGCCCCTGCTGCAGGCCAGGAAACAGGGACAGAAAGGGCAGGACTCGCCCAGTGTCCCCCAGCACGGCAAGGCCACCTTGCCAACTTCCTGTCCCCCTTTAAGTGACAGGTACAGCAGCCAGACTCCTGGCTCTGCCTCCCGCCCGAGCCTCGATCCCCTCATGTCAGAAAGAGGCCGGGTCCCTCCTTTCAGGGCCCTGGGATGACTGATCACCTGCTGCCTAGGGACAGGGCCTGCGTGGAGAGGTGCTGAGAGGGCTGTGCTGGGCAGCCACGTTGCAGGCAGACATCACGGTGGACCTGCGGGGCTCCAGGCCCTCTCGTCACGCCCAGGCCAGGGGCGCTCGCGCTGCAGCCCGTGGCTCCAAGGGCCACACCAGGAAGACCTGGAGACCCTCGGTCAGGCACAGGAGAGGGTGTCAGCGGGACTCAGGCTGGGTGAGACTGCGCCCGTCTCAGGGCTGCTCCGGGGCAGCTCCCGTGGCTGAGCACCGGATGCGGCCTGCTGTCGCTGTCCAGCGTGAGCCCAGCCCTGCGCGGGCAGCACTGTGGCTTGCCAGGCCCCTGGGGTGCACTGGCAGTGACGTTCGAAGGTTGGAGTCCCCACTCCCTCACAGTGGCCTGGACTGGCCTCGTGGTGGCGCAGTGTCCCTGTGGAGCCCACGTCTAATGGCAGTGGCTGTCCCGGGCGCTGGACACGCCTTGACCGTGATGGGACCGTGGTCCCCAGCACACCCACTTGTCAGAAAACGCTGCTGGGAGCAGCTCGTGGGGCCCGCATTGGCTCCCGTGTCAGTAAATTGGGGACCCCAACCTCTCTCCAAAGTGGGGACCCCAACCAGTGTGGGGACCTGGGGCAGCACCTGGGAAGGCAGGCAGGGGGGGGACCCTCACTGGTGGCCACTGGGGCCTCCCTGGGCTCTGGGGCCAGAAGAGGGAGCAGGGGGGTCGGACGGGCCCCCACCCCTGCCTGGGTGTCGTGAACCCCTCCCCGGGGTGCTGCGTGCCAGGACCTTCCCCACGGGTGCCCCTGCCCCACACCTGGCCGTCTCCCGCCTGGACTGCACCCCTGGCCCTCTGGGCCATCCTCAGTGGGACCCAGGGCTGAGCGAACCCCCGTCTGACCGTGTCACCCTCCTGCCCAAGGCCCTGCTGGGCTCCCTCTGCCTTCAGGGCCCCTGGTCCACCTCCTGCCCTGGGGGCAGCTCACCCTCGCGGCTGCTCTGAAGAGGCCGCTCACAGGCCCGCGCCCCAGCGCCGTGTGCCCAAGGCCTGGACGGCTCTGCAGCTCTGGCCTGCTGTCCTTGGCCACCCAGCTCCGTCCTGTCCTCTTCTGGGAGCAGCCTGAGCGCCCACCGGCTCTCTGCTCCTCTAGAATCCTGCCCACTCGGCCCTGGCCTTCACGGCCAGGGGACCAGGCTGTTCCCAGCTTGGCCAGGTCACCCCAGTTTCCCCCCACGCGGCCCAGCCCAGAGCTGCACCGTGTGTGGAGCTGCCCGGGTGGTCCTGGGCCGGCCACCCTGGGGTCAGGGACCACTGGCCGCCCCTGCAGGCTCTCCAGGCGCAGTGCAGCCTGGCCACGTCAGCAGCTGGCCCCGATGCGTGATTAACCAGCACATTTGTCACTTGCCTGGCCTGGAGAGCGTCCCCAGCTTTAATTAATTCTCCCCGTACCCCAAGTGCGGCCGCTCTTCCCACGGCAGATAATGATGTGCGAAGTCGCCTGGTCCAGCCAGGAGGGTCACTGCAGCAGTGAGGAGGGCCGTCGCCTGCCGGCCTCCCCTCTGCCGGCCTCCTCTCTGCCGGCCTCCTGCTCTGCCGGCCTCCCCTGCGCCCATAGGTGGGCCGGAGGCTTCAGCCTGGAGCACTGTACATCAGGGTCCCAGAACCAGTCACAGCCCACTGCCCCAGCCACACGGCCCTGTCCCTGGGGACGATGGCAAGGTGGCTTTGCAGAGGAGCAGAGCATCTGGCAGAGCGGAGGTGTGGGGACAGCCCCGCAGCCTGGTTCCTGTGGGCAGAGAACTGCAGTGGGGACAAAGCTGCCCCCCAAGCCGGCCTGCCGCCCCCCTCTGATGGCCTGTCCCTCCCCTGCCCTCTGGCTGTTGGAGCAGAGGCCCGTGTTGACAGGCCGTGGCTCCCGTGGCTGGGCCTCGCGGCCACACCCTGCGCACATGTGGAGGTGACGGGAGGCCGGGCGTCCGGAGGTGCTGTGGGCGGGCAGGGGGAGGGGCGGGCAGGGGGCATGGACAGCGGCCAGGAGCCGTGGGTGGAGGGCTCAGGAGGGGGCGGTAGACACTGGAGCGGCTGTGGCTGTGGCTGGACGGGTTACGGGTGAGTGGTCAGTGCAGGGCTCAGGTAGCATGACCATCGCTGTGGCTGCTGTGCCTGGAGGCGCCAGGTCCTCCCACAGCCCGTGACCAGGAGAGTCCGCCACGGAGCCACGGTGCTCAGGCCCTGGCATGAAGGGCGCAGCCTCTGTGGAGCCCTCGGCCCCGGGCCTCTGGGCCTCCTGAAGTGCCCGCCTCGGCTCCTGTGAGGGCAGCTCCCTGTGGTTTAAGGAATGGTGACCAAACACGCCGAGTGTCCCGCACACTCAAGCTTTTACTCCAAATGTCACCAGCTGCACTTGGCTGCGCCCCCAGGTGTGGAGCCCACTGGCATGGACACGGCATGGACACGGAGAGCCAGCGCCCACCGAGCTGCTGGACGCTGTCCCGGCGTCTTACACCTTGATCAGCCCGTTTTGTGCTGGGAACTGGGCTGGGCGGTGGGGACTGGGTCTGTGGGCAGGTGGCCAGGCAGACGGGTGGCCAGGCAGACGGGAGGGGAGAGGAAGGGGCAGGTGGTGGGCACGGAGGGCGGGAGGAGCCTGGTCACCTGCTTCTCTGTCCCCCCCGCGGGAAGGGCCTCCCTACCCATCAGACACCCCCTTGGGAAGCAGGGCTGGCCCCTGGTGGCCTCGGCCCCCTGAGTCTCCACCGCCTCTTGCTGGGTTTCGTCCCCAACCCCCTTCACTCCCCTGACCCCTCACGTGCCCACCACCTGGTGCCCACAGTCGTCACCTGTCCCCTCCCGGCCTGAGTCCTTCTCTGGCTGCACAGCCCAGGGACACCAACTCTGGTCTCTCGGTGTCACACATCCGGAGGCCACGTCAGGCCACGTCCTCGGGGTCCCTCCTGGCAGCTCCTCCCCAGCTCCCAGAGCTAGCCCGCCCCCCTGCCCAGCACCCGCCCCCCTGAGGCCTTCCCAGAGCTGCCACCAAAGCCCCCGAGGTCATGTCAGGGCCGCCCCTCCCCCGCCCGGCCAGCCTCACTCCTGTAACGAGGCTCCGAGGGACGGGTCCTCGCCCGGGGCCACCCCACAGGCTCAGGAGGCCTGCGGGGTGTTTGTGTGTGTCCTGCTGTGCCCACCTTCCCGCCGGGCAGTGCGACCCCCAGGTACAGGAGCTCTTCGCGGATGAACGGTTTATTCCACAGGTTTACGTGGGTCCCACCCTGCGCCAGGCAGCCGCCAGGAGCCAGGGCGCACCAGGGACAGGGCTCCACCAGGGCCTGCCCCAGGACCTTGACACCTACCAGAGGACAGTGACCAAATGTCGCGTATCTGTCTAAATGACAGCCAACAGGACAGGCCACAGGGCCTTGGGGACAGCACCGTCCTCTCACCCCGACCCCTTGCTGGCCCTCGGACTGCAGCCAGGTCCTGTGGGCACGGCTGAGGCCGTTACTTCCCTCTCTGGGACAAGCAGGTGACCTTGCTCCTCCTTGCCTGGCCCCCGAGGACCTAAGAACAGCCTGAGAAGCTGAGCGTCCTGCCGCCCGCGCCCTGCGCCCTGTAAGTACCGCTGCCCTGTGCCCGCGGCTGGCGGGAGGGAGCAGGAGCCGGACAGCGCCAGCCCAGATGGCCGCGCCAGCTCTGCTGCCCCCGAGGTCCCTGGAGGACGGCGAGGGTGACCCTGGCCCAGCCACTTGCCATCAGGGTGACCTTCAGTCTCTGCAAGTTCATCATCTGTGTCTTGACGATGCCACCTCCGTGTCCGCTCAGAGCCGCCTGTCCCCGACAGAGCTTGTCGAAAGCCCGCCACGCGCAGCACATTAGGGCCCTGCTGATCCGACCCCGAGGGCTTCAGGGGCCAGGAGGACACCTGGTCTAGCTCAGAGGACACCTGGTCTAGCTCAGAGGACAGCTGGTCTAGCCTAAGGCGGCACAGCAGGGCCAGAGGCTTGCTGGTGCAGCAGGGGATTCTCACGTCAGCTCCTGCACACTCCTGCTGTGTGACCCTGGGGTGCCCCTTGCCTTCTCTGAGCTTCCTCACCCAAAAAACAAGGAACAGGAGTTCCCAGCTGCAGAGGCCCATCCTCGAGGAGAGGCTCACGGTTGTCCCGCTGATGGCCTTCAGTGACCCTGGCCCCGCTCTCCAAGTCAGCCAAGGTGAGGACACGGGGAGGGGCTGGGCAGGACCGGGCTGTGCTCCCAGAGCTAGGAAAAGGGGCCAGAGGGACACCTGGGCCCTGCCCCCGCCGTCCAGCGGGAGGAAGCCCTGCAGTGCGGGCACCATCCAGAGCCCCCCGCGTCCACCATTCCTGGCCGCCCTGCTCGGCCACTCGGCCTCCTGCCTGTCCTTTGAGCACTGAGCGGGGACAAATGGGGACGTGTCTCAGGCGCTGAGAGCCGCCGCTCACCCCCAGGACGTGGTCCTCCCCGGGGAGGCGGCCGCTCTGGCCACCGCGGGCCTCCCTGGCCGTCGGGCAGGGCCCCTGTGAACAGGCACCAAGGAAGGAGACGGGGCACAGGCCTGGCCAGCGGCTCGGGGCCAGCTGGGGGCTGACACTGACCCACCCTCTGCCACTCTGGGAGAGGACTGCTGTGGCTTGACTGTGTCCCCAAAGGGCCACCGGCAGGGAGCTTGGTCCCCAGGGTGGCAGTCTGGGGACACTGGGGTCTCTGAGAGGTGGGGCCCAGTGGGAGGTCCTCAGGTCATGGGGCAAGACCTTGAAGGGGTCAGGGGGCTTTGGGACCCCTGAGTTCTTGTGACTTGTTGTAAGAAGGAGGCTGGTGCCCGCCTCTCGGGCTTCCTGGGTTTTGTGGGGACCCCCCTCTGTCTTTGCCATGGGTTCCTGCCTGAGCCACACCATCTTCTCTGGACTTTCAATCTCCGCAATTCTGAGCTGAATAAACCTCCTGTCTTTACCAGGTTAGCCTGCCTCAGGTAGTTCATTGTAGTAGCAGAAAACAGACTGATACAGGGAGCCAGGAGGTGGCACGGTCGTGTATAGCTTTCTCTAATCCTAGTCAGGACTAAGATTTCTGGGACACCAGGGAATGTGGGTGGCAGGCTCGGGGTGTGCATTAAGGACCAACATCGCACTGGACATTTGTAAAAACCGGCCTCCACCCAGAGGTGCCCACACATTTTTCTCAGAGGTCATCACTTCCTGCCGTCACCTGGGGAGCGAAGTGGGCTTCATCACCACCAGCTGGCATCGGCCACCCCAAGAAAGACCTGGGCAGGCGAGGCTCCTGGTGGCTTTGTCCTGGCGCAGAGCCGTTGAGGACCCTGTAAGTGCACCGAGTGGGTCCCTGCAACCCGTCCCAGGCAGCCATACCCGGTGACCTGAACCCTGCCCCCAGGCGGGCGCGGAGGGGACCGGTGTGGGGTGGCTGTGGCAGGATGCTGGCCCTGAAAAGTGACTTGGAGCCATTAACTCGCTCGTTTCTCTTATCGTCCTGGGAAAGTGGACCTTGTCATCCCTGCTTCCCACACAGGCTGGGGGACGGCCGGGTCAGGCAGCCACTTAGCCGGGAGCTGGGGTCACTGCGGGGAGGGCAGGGCAGACGCAGTCAAGGCGCAGGGCAAGTGGGGTCCCTCAAGCCCTGCGCCACGTCCCCCACACTCGGCACACAGAGGGGACGAAACCTCTGTTTCCCGACCCCAGTGGCGCCCAGTACGACGTCCCTTGTCCTGCGCTGAAGGACGACCACGGGTCAGGTCCCCGGGCCAGCTTCTCCAGGTCCTGTGTCCCCACGTCCCCATCCCAGCACCCTGCCCCAGGCTCCGCGTGGCATCTGTGCCAGCCCCTCCCCAGCCCTGGACGCGTCCTATCTCGGGCCACTCGCCGGCCACTCACGGCAGACGCTGCTCAGGGCCATTTTACAGATCCAGAGACCAAGGGCCAGAGGGGCCCAGAGCCCGAGGAAGGCAAGTACCCGGGGCAAGCGCCCTGACCCAGTGGGCCACCCCACCCCGGGATCCAGCAGGCCACTGTCCCCAGCCCAGCTCCTCACGGTGGACGGGCTCCCCTCCCACCAGGCCCTGGGCCCTGTGGTTGGAGAGCTGCTGAGGGGTAACCGAGGAGACCTGGCTGTGGGGCAGGGACACCGTGGTGGCCGTCTGCGCCAGGTCAGATGGGAGGTCTCGTCTCCCTCCGCCCCCGTCCCCGTCCCCGTCCCCGTCCCCAGCAGCTGGCCAGCAGCTCCCGCTCAGCAGGCTGCACATTCGCGGGAAAGTGCTCCGAGCCGCGTCCAGGCTCCCGTCCAGGACGTGAGGTCATGCTGACCGCCCAGTGTCTCTCTGCTGGGACAGTCCCAGCCTCCCAGAAGGGCTGGGCCCAGCTGGACATGGGACGCTGCCGGAGGGCGAGAGGGTTCCCTGCGGGACGGGAGCCTCTCCTCCCGCTGGCCACAGCCGCTGGACGGCACCCAGCACCTCCAGGGACTCCCGGGAATCCCGTCCGTCAGGCGCCGCTTGAGCCAGGGCTGGAGCCAGCTGCCCGCTCTGGGCTGGCCGAGAGGCGAGCGGTCCTGGTCACCAGAGGGGCGCAGCGTGGGAGGAGCCCGGAGCCCTGGCTGAGGACAGGGAGGCCGGGGGAACAGCCTGGGCCACACCCACATGAGGATCAGGGCGCCCACCTCCTGAGGAGGGACCCCAGCCCTGGAGGAGGAATGGGCCACCCCTGACCCCCTCCTGGTCAGCACAGGGAGGGAGGCAGAGGTGTGGGGGACCGGTCACAGGAGCCGTCCCTGGGGAGGCACTGGCCCCTGGAGGTCCCGTCCTGGGGTTCCCGGGCTCTGGCTGGCCCCCGCTGCCTGGGCCGGGTTATGTCTGTCCCTGCCTGGGCCCGTTTCTCCCTCCAGGCCTTGGTGGAGGGAGGTCTCCAGGCAGCATGCTGGACGTGGGGCTGGGCACAGCGTGGTATGCTGAGCAAGCCGGGGCTGAGTTGGGCAGCAAGGCCAGCCCGAGAGGCCAGCGCTGGCCAGGGGGACTGGCTCTCACACGCCTCCTCCTCTGGGGTCCAGGCAGGTGGAGGCACCTGGGTGGCCAGCGAAGGCCTGGCCACTGTGATGGTTGGCCTTGGCGTCCCTCCAGCCAGGCCAGAGGTGCAGGGCCCTGCTGGGCCTCCCTGGATGCTGCCCGTCAGAGCCACAGTTCTGTGCGGGGGCCTCCGGTGGGGCAGCGAACCCCAACCTTGACAGGGTCCTGGGGACCTCCTGGGCTCCTGCCCTAGGTCTGGCCTGGGACAGGGTAAGGGCCTCATTCACACAGTCAAGTCAGACCCAGAAACTAGGGCAGAGGGAGGCGCTGCCCACCAGGGCCCACAGAGGGGTCTCAGAGATGCTCACAGCCGCATCGGGCCCCAGCCCAGGCCCCGGGGGGGTCTGGGGAGGGCGTGAGGGAGGAGGCCAGGGGAACTGACCAGTCCCTGGCCCTGGGCCACGCCTCACTGGACGGGGGGAGGCGAGGCTCTGGGTTCAGAGCGTCTGAAGGTTAAGGTGAGACTCGCCTGGACTCTGAGTTGTCCAGCGGAGCCTGGAGGAAGCCTGGGGGCACACGCCAGGGCGGGAGGGGGTTGGTGGGGGGATGGGGGAGGGGGTGCCGGGGAGGTTGGGGGCGGGCCCTGGTGCCACCAGGAGGTGTTCACCGAGGGGTGGACAGCACTGACCAGCGGAGGGTCTGGACGTCCTGACCACGGTGGGCGGGCACTAGGAGGTGGGGCTTTGAGAGGTGGTGAGCTCAAGGGGTCGGGCCCTCCTTAGGGGACTAGTGTCCTAGAAGAAGAAGCAGGTCTGTCACCCGCTGTGAGGACATGGCAGGAGCGTGAGCCAGGTGTGAGCAGCCGCACCTCAGGGCAGACCTCAGCCCCAGGCTGCAAAGAAATGTCCACTGTGTAAGCCCTGGCCCCTGCCTCCGGTGACCCCTGGCCCCTGCCTCCGGTGGCCCCTGGCCCCTGCCTCCGGTGGCCCCTGGCCCCTGCCTCTGGTGACCCCTGGCCCCTGCCTCCGGTGGCCCCTGGCCCCTGCCCGCGGTGGCCCTGGCGTCTTCCGACAGCCCCTGAGCAGACCAAAGCCACAGGCTCTGGGTGTGGGAGCAGGAAGCGCCCATCCAGCCCTCAGGAAGGTGTGGGGCTGTCCCCAGGGCCAGGCGGGGGCCTTGGGACAGACAGGGGAAGATGGGACGGAAGAGCAGGACCCTCCTCCAGCGGACGCCGAGCAGATGGGCTTCCGGCAGGCTCCCAGCACAGGCCCGGCCAGGGCCACCCAGGCCGCAGACCCCTGGCCAGGCCTTGCCCCTCCAGCCGGGGCAGCCCAAGCTGGAAAGGGCTCCTTGGTCCTCAGAAGCTGTTCCTGGGACGAGGACACCAAAGACTCACAGGGAAGCCGGCCGTGGCTCCCTAGTGCAGGACGTGCCCAGGGCACAGCAGCCATGCACACTCGCACGTGGGCACTCCCGTGTGCAAGCACAGCCATGCACACCCGCTCACACACACTCACACCCACTCACTCACAGGCCCCCAGACCCTCGGCTCGTCCTCGGCGCTGGAGGGGCTGCCCTGGGGCACCCCAAACTCCGCCCGCAGCCGGGCGGCCTGGGGCAGGTCTCAGCTGGACGTTGGAGCAGCCGCCTGGAGCCTTCGGGCTGGCAGCCAGTGGCAGCAGCCTCCCCTGCGGGCCCGGAGGCCAGCGTCCCCACAGTCCCCTGGGCGCGTGGGCCTGAGGGTCACAGCTCTGCAGGAAGGGAGCCTGGGCCCCACCCGACCCCAGCCCTGGCCCTGGCCTCCAGAGCCCCTGCGGAGGGTCCCATCACCCATTGGCCCTGGGGACGGTGCGTGGGTGGGCAGGGTCGTGTCTGATTCCTGTCCCTGAGTGTCCTGTGCCAGGTGTGAAGAAGGCCATGCCGGCCCACCCTGCGGCACAGCGGGGAAACGGCCCGGGGAAAGGCGCGGGGCCAGCACCCTCTCGGGCTCCGCAGGGGCCACTCTGTGCTTCAGAGGCTCCTGCTGCCTCCCAGGGAGCAGCCGCCGAGGTCCCAGCTCCCAGGGGACCCAGGGGAGTGACAGGGTCTGTGGGGCCATGCCCGTCGGCGTCGGCTCTGAGACCCTGTGACCCGGGGCTCACCTGCGCTGGAGGAGGGGGCTGGGGCACCGCGGAGAGCAGGGGAGGGGATGGAGCCTCCTGGCCCCCGCAGGGCCGCACGGCTTTCCCCAGGAGCCTCACGGGAGCCCCTCATCCTCACAGGCCTCTCCGAGGCCATCATCACGTCCACATGCCAGAGGCAGCCACCCAGGCCCAGAGAGGTTATAGGGCTCCCTGAGGTCACCCAGCACCACAGAGCTGGGGTGGGAGGGGCAGGTGGGAGCCCGGGCATGGCCGGGACGCACCCCTGTGGCCCTGACGGATGCTGGAGTCATGGGTGCTGATCTTGGGGCTCCCCACCTGCAGATGGAGGGACCTGGGGTCTGGGGCACCCGTCTCTGACAGTGGGAGTCCCACCCAAGGCCCCGTGAGGGAGCCCTTTAAGGAGCAGCCCACTGCCCACCCGGGACGCTCCCCGAGAAGGCTGTCCACGGGGCGGGAGGTGGAGGAGACAGGCAGCAGGTCAGCAGTGGCCATCTCATTTAATCCCCCCAGGAGGGAGGACGGCGCATGGACGCCCCTGCAGACAGGGCACACCCGAGGACGACCATCCCACCTGGGTCAGAGAAGGGGGCGGCCCTGGGCTGGGGCAGAGCCTGCCACCTGTACCCCGGGGGCCCCCGGGACTCAGTGTCCACGTTTCCAGGGCCCAGGGGTCACATCAGCGACTCCCAAGGCCTCTGGAGTCGTCCCCGGCCCTCCTCCTTGTTCTCCTTCACCCTCGGCACCTGCACCACCCACGGTGACGGCCACCTGTCACCCAGCACGGGGCACCCACACCCAGTGGAACTGGCTCTTAATGGCACCATGGCTGGTGCTAGCCCGTGTCCCTGTGTCACCACGCTGTCCCTGACGGCACCTCACCTGCTTCCCCTCCCTGCCACCGTGTCCTCGACAGAGCACCACGCCCTCCTCTCTGCGCACAGGTCTCCACCTCGCCCAGCCTGACCCAGGCGTCCCAGGCAGCCCCGGAGCTGAGGCCTGTCCCCGTGTGGCCGAGTCTCGCTGGGGCCGGGTCTGGTGTGGGTGGTGGTGCCTGGTGGAGGGCCGTCCCTCCTGGTGAGTGGGGCTTCCCTCCCGCAGACTGGATGAGTGCCTGTGGGATCGGGTGGCTCTGGCGAGGCCGCCCCCACGCTGAGCTTCTCTCCCTCGGCTCTGGCTCCGCCTTCTGCCGCCAGTGGAAGCAGCACAAGGCGCTCAGCAGACACAGCTGCCCTGTCTTGGACGGGCTTCCAGCCTCCAGAGCCAGGCGTCCAAGTAAACCTTTTTCCTGCACAAATTACCCCGTCTCGGGGATTCTATTATAGCAACAGAAAACAGACTAAGATAATCACAGACTAAAAACGGCCCCATCGTCTTCCCCTTCCTCTTCCCCTGGTCTGGACCTTTCCCTCCCACGCTGACGGAGCTCAGCCATGTGACCTGCTCAGTGTGAGGCCAGCAGGGGCTGAGAAAGCCCTGAGTACCTGGGTTCGCACTCAGACTGCATGTGGGACACGGAGGCCACCAAGTAAATGAGCCCCAGCCAGCCAGTTGGAGAGGGACACCAAGTGTTCCTCTCAGCAGACACACGAGCAAGGCCATCCTAGGTCGTGCCACCACCAGCCAACCTGCCAGCTAGCCACGGGGCGTGAGAAAGCCCTGCACACAGGGGCCACGCTCAGCCAGACCCTGGACGTCCCAGGCAGCCCCAGAATGGCCAGCTAAAGACACCATCGTGACTCGACGCCCCCAAGATCTGGGCTTCTTTGTTACATAGCACAAGCTAACTGTTACAGCCCAGCATTGAACAGGAGGACCATCAGGGACGTGGCGTCTCCGGTAAATGTGTTTGGTGAGGGCTGCCCGCAGCCAAACCCGACCGAGAGCCAGGACCTGCTCCAGAGGAATAAGCCAGTCCTGACAGGAGGCGGGGGTCCAGCAGGGACCAGTACGGCCCCCGATTTGACCCAGTTTGGTCTCCCTGCTGCTGCGCAGTGACAGGTTGACACAGACATTTCAGTTGACCTCTGATAAACCACGCAGCGAGTCTGACGCTCAGCAGACCCTGCAACCCACTTTTTGTCTTTTTCTGGAAGTCCTGAGGAGGTCCCTACGCGGGCCAGACCGCTCAGCACGGAGCCCACCACCCCCGAAGCCAGATTTCCGAGGGGTGGGGAGGGTGGGCGTCCACACCAAAGGTGGAGGTTCAGCCTCATTTGACTCCCAGGCCACCCGGCCAGGCTGGGGGGGACGAGACGGGCGGCTGGTGTGTGGCAGGGTCAGGACTCCTGCCAGGCCAGCGCCTCTGACCCCCGCCCAGCGCCTTCCCAGTGCCACACACCCCATGGGGTGCCACTGGCCCTACCTGCTCTTCTGTCCACTTCTCCCGGGGAGCTGGTGCCAGGACCCCAGTCAGCAGCAGGAGAGGGGCCGGAGTCTGCTCCGCCGAGCCCGCGGCAGAGGGCCGCCCAGCGCCTGACCTCGATAGGCCCCTGGCTGAGTGCAGAGAGATAATCAGCCGCTGGACGGGTGCCCTCCTGGGAGGGGCGCGTCCCTGTCCTCCAGGCTCATCTGCGCGGGCAGGGGACTGGTGTGGTGCCACCGTGGACACAGCTGGCAACAGCTTCCCGCCTGATTAAGTCCCCCGCTCCTTGGAGGGGCCTGGAGATGGGGCTGCAGCTGGGCCACGTGTTTCTGGGTCTTTCTGGGCAGCCTCCCCCCGCCGCCCGGGGCAGCAGTCCGGGGCGCCCACTCTCCCTGCACTCGCCGTCCCTGCTGTCGGCTGTCTATCGCCCACAGATGGGGCCTCCAGGAGGACAGGGACTCTGCCCCCGGGTCCACTCCCTAGAGGAGCACCTAGGTGAGCCCCCATAGATGATCTTGAGCCGCAGGACCATCTGGTCAGGTGGGTGGACAGGCCAGGGTCCATCGCCCCATTTTGCCAATAGGAGAAAATGACGCTCAAAAAATGTCATTTGTCTGCCGTCACAGATCAAGCCGCCGCCACCAGGGACCCCTGGCCAGGGCTCACCAGATGTCCAGGGCCTGGGCTCTGCAGCAGGTGCTGCACTGGGCAGAGGGCATGGAGAGGAGCCAGCTCTCCCAGGAGTCTTCGGTCCCTCAGGGGAAGGGCAGATGTCACCGTGAACAATGTGACTGGAAACCAGAACATGGGGCCCCGGGGCCCAGGCTGAGCAAGGACATTCAGGCTGAACCCAGAAGCTGGAACCAACCAGCTGAGGGTGGGCTGCAGGCAGCTTGTGCAAAGGCCCTGAGGCCAGCCCTCAGGGTGCCTCTGAGGCAGTGGAGGATTCTCAGAGTGGCTGGGTCCCCGAGAGGGAGGGCTGGTCCAGCCCAGAGCAAACTCTGTGGGTCTATGGACCACACCGGGAGGCTCGAGGGACAGGCCCTTGAGAGGTCTGTGTGGAGTGCTGTCCCCAGGTCCCCCAGCCTCCCGCTGGCCATTCCTGTCCTCCTGGCAGGCTGTGGGTCATGGAAGCCCTTGGGCACTTCTCCTCCAACACCCAGACCAGATGCCGAGGCTGCGTCACGGCCCGTCGGAGCCTGGAACGCTGGGAGTCCGTCTCCGGTGGCTCTGGCTGGGAACTGGCTGCAGACACCCCGGTGAGGGCAGCGGCACCGCAGGGCTCACAGGGTGGCCTCGGGGAAGAGCGGGTCTGGGACACAGCTTGGTTCCCAGGGATGAGCCACGGGCTGGGCGCCCCGTGAAGGACCCTGTGAGGAGGGCATGGCCTCCCCCGGAGGGTCTGACGCGCGGCGCCTCCTCCATCCCACCGCAGACACCGCCTGAGCTCCCGCAGGGCGTCGATGTCCTCCCCCAAGTCCACGTCCACCCTGAAAGTCCAACGTGGCCTCATTTTGAAATGGAGTCTTGGCAGACGTCATTCCTTAAGACGAGGATTAGGATCGGCCTTGAATCCAGGGACGGGGTCCGGATACGAGGTCATGGGAGGCACAGAGACGCAGGCGGGGGGGCGGTGGGGGGACTGGTGACACAGCTGCCCATCCCACAGGGCCGCCGGCGGGAAGGACGCTGCCCGGAGCCCTGGGGGCCAGCCCAGCCCTCGCCTGGACTCTGTCCTCCAGCAGGGGGAGGTGGCTGGTGGCCGGCGTCACGGCCACCTGGAAAGGACTCCAGCTCCCGCCCGGCTCCTGACCCGGGGGAGACCTCGAATCCTGTGACAGGAGCCCAGACATGGGGTTTGCTGCTTCAGGGCCACCAGGTCACTCGATGTGACCTACTGGGATCCCACAGCAGCCCTCAGGGGGCAGGTCATCGCCCATCTTAGGGGGAGGACGGGCCTCAGAGAAGTGAGGGGACCCGACAGCGCCACAGCGGGAAGAGGAGGCTAGTGGGGGGGGTTGGCCCCCAGAGCTGCTGGCTGGGACCAGGCCGTCCCCGAGGGCGAGCCTCCCTTCTCCTTGCGGCCTCCCACCTCTGTCCCCTCCTCCGTCACCTCTGGGGGGTGGCAGCTCTGAGCTGGCCCCACGACCAGGGTTAGGGTCTGGGGGCCTGGGGACAGGTAGGTCAGGCTGTCCCAAGAGGCTCACGCCTGGCCGGGAGGGGAGACCCAGGGCCACGGTGTGTGACAGGGTTCTGGGGGGTGGACAGGAGCAGGGCCTGGGTGGGGGGAGCCGTTAGGGGCTCGACGTGGGGCTCGACGTGGGGAGAATCTTCTGGAGCTTTAGGAGGGCTGGGGACAGGCAGGCGAAGACGGGACCAAGGTCAAGGGAATGACTCAGTCAACGGGCCACTGTGCTGACCCCCAAGAGCAATTCCCTGCAGCTCTGCTGGCCTAAGTGGACGGGGACGTCACGGTCCTCGGCAAACTACTGGTCATCCACAGGGAAACGCGGGCAGCGGGAGCCCTGGGTCGAGGACCCCGAGTGACGCCGAGGGGGAGACTTCTGGGACCAGGCAGGTAAGGAGGGTCCCTCCCGACCACAAAACCTGTGACCAGTGGGCAGGGGCCAGGGGATCCAGAGTGGCCATGGCAGTGGGGACCTCAGGGTCGGATGTCACCTGCTGTCAGTCAGAAGCCAAGAGGTGGGCCTGGGTGGGACTCTCGGGAACCTTCTCTGGGATCCCCAATAAACTGGGGTGCAGGAGGGGCACCTTGTCCCTCCCCTCTCTGAGAGGACCCCTCTGTCCCTTTTCCTGCCCCCCGTCAGCTCCTGCCTCTTGCTCTGGGCGTGTCTGAACCCTCCTCACCTGACCGCAGGAACTGGGGCGTGGGGGGCCTCTGGCTGCCTCCCCCCGTAACAGGACGAAGCAGGGTCCACTCTCCAGGCCGCGGGAACACAGGCCGCCAGTGTCCCCCTCTGCACCCACCGTCCCCCTGAGCCAGGGGGTGGGGCTGTGAGGACGGGCCGGCCGGTGGGCCTGCTCAGGGGGGGCCTGGGGCTCCGTCAGTGGCCCAGTTAAAGCTGGGTCTGGACCTGCCAGCTGCCCAGGGACAGATGGGCTGGGGCCTGGGGACACTCAGCCTCACCACTCCAGTCAGCCAGGGTGTAGCCCGGTGGGTCCCAGGTGCCCAGGACAGCCCAGAGCTCCACGGATCCCCGTGACCTGGATGTCTCCGAGCTGGGCCCCTCCCTTGGAGCTGAGACCCCGTCCAGGCCTGGGCGGGCCACGCTGTCCCTCCTAAGTGAACGCCCCCGGGTTAGAGTCCTCGGGAGGACGGTGGTGCCCTAAAGAGGCTCCGTGAGCTTTGATTCAACCTTCACCTCATTTAAGAATCATCGGGCACAGAGAGCAGGAGCCCGAGGGGGAGGCCAAAGAAGGTCCACCCTGGAGCCGCGGCTACTCTGCAGAACGGAGGACGCTGCACTGTGCAGACACAGGGGCAGGTAGGAAATGGGATCTGAAACACAAAGGGACTGACCTCAGCAGGTGGAGGGTCAGCGGACTGTCAGCCAGGGAGCAGAGGGTCAGAGCAGCAGGGAGGAGAAAAGGAATGTTCCGGAAAAGATGGCCAAAAACAGCCCCGAACGGGGAAGAGCATGGCATCAGGCAGAAGCAACATCTGAAAAGACTCTCCAAGAATTTTTCAGATTTGATGAAGGCACCAGGTCGAGATCCAAGAACATGAGGAGCTCCGACGGCACACAGGTGCGTCCGGGAGACTGCCCCAAACCAAAGACAGAGAGAGGCTCACCCAGCCAGAGAAGGACCTGCCCAGGACCCAGACACCTGCCGAGCGGCAGCTCAGGGTGGCCGCTGGCCCACTTGACCATTCCCCTCTGACCACGCATAGCAACGCGTCCCAGTAGACCCCCCAAGACGCACAAGGATTTGTCAATTAAAAACTTTGAAAATAAAACCAGAAAGTAAAATAATCTCCACCTAGAATCATGTACCTTATGAAAAAATCCTCCAAAATCAAAGGAAACACAAATATTTTCAGACAAAAAAAGGGGGGGGAGGGAGGCCGGGTAATTCACTGCTCATGGAACTTGTAGAAGATCCTGCTGTAGAAGAAATGGCGCAGGTGGAAGGGACTTCCAAGACTGGTCAGCGTGGGGGATGCAGAGCCAGAGGAGGGGACAAAGGGGACAAAGAGCAGCCTGGGACAAAGGACGCTCCAGGGCATAGAGACTGAGGCTCCACTGATGTCGGCATTTTCTATGAAGTGGTGAAAGTGTCCATTCAAACAGTGGGAACCGCAGGCTGTAATCTCCAGGGCAACCACTAACAGGAAATAAAGGGTTGTGGAGCCAACGAGCCGGCAGACGCAGAAACGGTAAAGTAAGAAATGTCTAACGTTCTAAAAATAGTCACAGACCAGGAGGGACAAACAGAAAAGCAACACTCGTATTGGAAGCCAGAAAGCACCTTGCTCAAGCTTAATTGGCTTTTAAACCCCAGCTGCACGGGGCTTAGGGAGACATCTGACCCGAACCCACTTGAGAGATGAAAATCACAAAGTCCACCAAGAGAGAGGAGGCTTCGCTGCATCCCCCCAGGCCCAGGGGACTTTAAGGCAGAATCGTAAAGAGAGTTATAGAGGGACTCTTTGTCATGACCGATTTTCCATTAGCAAGAAGGCAAACCCACTCTAAATTCAGAGGGAACCAGCAGCAACATCTCAAATAAAGCAAAAAACAGAACTCAAAAGAGACAGCAGCAATCATCCTGGGAGATAAATGCTTCTCTGACTTAGCGACCATTGAATGAGCAGAGGACAGGTGGTCAGGGGAGAGCAGACATGGTTAAGAAACCTAACCCCAGTGTGGCGCACGCCCCTGATCCAAGGGGCTCGGGAGGCTGAGGCAGGAGGATTGCAAGTTTGAGACCAGCCTCGGCAACTTAGTGAGGCCCTAAGCAACTCAGTGAGAGCCTGTCTCTAAATAAAATATAAAAAGGGCTGTCAATGTGGCTCAGTGGTTAAGTGTCCCTGGGTTCAATCCCTGATACCAAAAAACCCAAACAAACCCAAACCCCCTAACCTAGCAGGTGTATACAGAACGTTATAAAATAACAAGTGCATCTGTATTCTTATGAAACAGAACACCGTCATAGATTATACGTAGACCCTAAAGCAAATCTTGACAAATTTTCAGTAATGAAAATCATATCTTCTTTGACCTCAGTGGAATTAAACTAGAAACCAGTAACTACAAGGCGATCAGAACATTCTCACTGTTTCTAAATTTATGAACTAAATAACGAGTGAGTTGGACCAGATGTCACATTGGAAATCAGAAAATATTTTGGACTGAGCAATAATAAAAATAAATCATCAAAATCTGCAGGAGGCAGCGAAGACAGCTCTTTAAAAAATAGCCTAAAAGCCCGTGTTTTAGGTGGGAAAAGAAGTCACCTCAGCATCTATCTCAAGAGGCCAACCCCCTGTATCCCCGAAACAACAGAGTGAACCCCCTAAAGTAGAAAGATCTAAAAAGAATAAAATTGGAAAAGAAATATAGAATAGTAAAAAAAAATCAGAAAAGTGTATATGATATTGTGGTTGTTTTTTCAAATGCAAAAGAATTGATAAATACCTCGTGTGATTGGTGGAGAAGATAGGAAGCCATAGCAAGAATGGAAAAGAGACGTGTCTGCAGACCTCACCGTGTTGGGGAGGAGAGTGGGTATTCTCATGTCCACAAAATCAGATTTAGTTGGATGAGCAGAGGACAGGTGGCCAGGGTGGAGCAGGGGAAACCGACCTAGAAGACAACAAGCTAGACTAGTCCTCTATCTAACAAAGCATTTGATGTATAATCCAGAACCTTCCACAAGCTCTCAGGGCCCTGGTGGCCTCGGGGATGGACTCTGCCAAACACTAGGGAAGCAATGAGACGGTGCAGACGGTTTATGCACAGAGTGGGCCAGTGGGAGTACTTTCCTATTTGTTTTAGAGGCAGGACGCAGCCTCATACATAGAGCTGATGAGGACCTGCAAGAGAAGAGGACAGACTGCATTTCCAGGTTGGTTCCCAGACACAGCTGCCCCGTCCACATGCTCATCTCAGGGAGGACTGACCCTCTTCTCCCTGGCTGGAGGCCAGGAGGAGTCCGATGACCTCCGGAACCAGCACAGGGCTTGCACGAGATGGCGTGTGAGCTGCGTGCTAGACCTCAGAAGGGTTAAAGGGTGCGGGGAGTGCCCCTGGCCCTCCTCCTCTCCCCTGCTCTCCTTCCCCCTGGGTGCAGAAGCCGAAGCTGCATGGGGGGCTCCCTGTGGGTGTCACCTGAGAGCCCTCCAGGGCCCTAGTCCACTGTCAGCAGCGACCGCCAGCCCCATAACCCAATGGCCTCCCGTGACTCGAGCTGCAGACACGAGGTCTCCCAGCCGAGGCCGCCGGGAGCTCAGGGCTGGCCCACCCTGCCCAGCCTGGATCCCTGACCCAGAGCCACTCGAGATGAGATTAGCGTGCCTTAAGCCAGCAGGCTTCCGAGCCATTTTCAATGTAGCAGTAAATATAAAAGGGAGATTGAAGACCAATTAGAGACCGAAACTGAAATACAGAAATCCTAAATAAAATACTAGCCAACAGAACGGAGCGATGTATGCAAAGAACAATTCGTCTTCATTAAGCTGGATTTGCTCTCGGAAGGCAGGATCGATGAGGCCCTGACAATTAATGTAATTCACCCCATTAGTCTATAATAACTAATCATATGCAGATCTCAGTCGATTTAATAATAGCATTTAATGATATTCAACACAGGCAGGATTCTAAAGACGCTTAGCAGACTAGGAATAGAGGAGATTTCGTAACATGATAAAAGATTTTTATGAGCCTCCAGCAGATATAATCACAACAAAAGACTGGAGTCGCTCCCCCCAGCTCAGGAGCCAGCCAGGGACACCCACACCACCGCACCTGTTCACGGAAGGTCTCAGCCAACAGCAGAAGCAGGAAAACGAGGAGCATGAGGATCACAAGTTCGAGGCCCGTCTGTGCAACTTAGTGAGTCCTTGTCTCAAAAGAGAATTTAAAAAGGGGCAGGGGCCTTTGTGGCTTAGTGGTAAAGCACTTGCCCTGCACACAGGAGGCCCTGGTTTCCATCCCCAGGACTGCAAGTTGGAAAGACTTTCTCCCTGGTCAGGCACAACACTCCTGGAGTGGGAGGCAGGTGGGTGTGAGGGCGGGAGACACAGCAGCCTCATGGAGGACAGGGGCTCGGAGAGCAGCAGGTGTGGCTAGGTGCAGAGCGGGTGGTAAGGCACCTGCTCTTTGCAGGCACCAACCAAACACTGGGTAAATACCGAGTCCTCGGCAGCCCTGACGGGGTGCGTTACCCCCTGTTTTACAAGTAGGTCAACTGAAGGTCAGAGATGAGCCACTCACCCAAAGAGCCAACCCC
Source organism: Urocitellus parryii (assembly GCF_045843805.1). Lineage (NCBI taxonomy): Eukaryota > Metazoa > Chordata > Mammalia > Rodentia > Sciuridae > Urocitellus > Urocitellus parryii. The sequence continues at coordinate 96,928 of NW_027552525.1, read as the reverse complement.
ATGACCTGCGCGCCCAACGGCAGACCATCCCAGACCGGAGAAGAGACCCAGGAATGCACAGGGGACAGGCCAGGCACCAGGTCTGCACCCTCCCAAAGCAGGACGCGCCCAGCTGTGCAGCCCAGCTGCGGCCCTCCCGGCATCCCATGCTGCGCCACACACAGCCCAGGTGACTCGGGCTCCGCGGCTCACGGTTTCTGGGGTGGTCTGGGAGGGAAGGGGCGGGGGCCAGCTGTGGGAGGCAGAGAAGGCACAGCACCCTGAAGCGCTGGCCATCGAACCCCAAGGGGGTGCCAGCCCTGAGCCCCAGAAGCCATGCTGCGGGCACTGCGTGTGGACAGAGCGTGCACCACCAGGGTGGGGTGGGGCCCAGGGTGTGGACGGGGCCCAGAGTGGGGTGGGGCCCAGGGTGGGGACCGCCTCCCAGCCCCATTTGCTGTGGACCCCAGGGGAGCAGGGCAAGGACCCTGTGGACACTGGAAATCCTTGGGGAACCAAGGGCCACAGGATGCAGGGGGTGTGGGGCAGAGGGCTGCGGGGCCCCTGGGCCCTTCATCCTGGAGAAGTGGCCACAGCAGGGAAGGGGGAGGGGCCTGGCTCTGCAGAGGGGCCGCACATCTGGAGCTGCTGTCCCCAGATGCTGGCAGCAGGAGCCGCTGCTCTCCTCCATCAGAAGTCCCCCCTCAGGGCCAGAAGGGCCCCATGCTTCCCCCTGGTGCTCCCCCTGGGAGCTGTGCAGCCCTGGGCAAGGCCTCAGCCTCTCTGGGCCTCAGTGACCTCAGCAGGAAAACGGCAGCAAACGGTGTGTTCCGTGCAGAAGGGCCGAGAGGACTCCGGGGGTTCACCTGTGGGGGTCGCTGGACGCTGTGCTGGGCACCTGCAGAGACCACAGATGTGTCAGCTGCTATTGTCACTGCGTGTTACCATCAGGGAGGAGCAGCCGAGGAACGGGGGCCAGGACCAGGACGAGACAGGGCCCTGGGGCGGGGAGTGCCGCTGGGGCCTCAGCATGTCACCCCCGGCCCTCCTGGGGGGCTGGGGACTGGTGTGGAAGGGCCAGGGCTGGGAGAGGCCCGGGGGGAGGCTGTGCAGAGCGGCTGACCACAGGGCCCTGGAGGATGGGGCACGCCCTGGCCAGGGCACAGGCCTCGGGCGGGAACCGGGCACCGGAGCTGGGCTTTCTCCCCGCCCGGGGCGACAGTGGCCAGGTGCTCACATCTGCAGGGCCTGGCGGTGGGGCACGTGGGACAGCGGCCGGGATGACTGTCACCCGCTGGGGGGCCCGGGATGGACAGGCCTCAGGCTCCCGAGCTCCCCCGGCGTCGCCCGGCTCAGCCGCATCGGGCTGGGATCTGCATTATCATCCTGGCCCCGGGGCCTCCTGATGGAGTGGAGAAAATCCATTAAGGGTTTAAATCAAAGCTCAGGACACAATCGGCTCCTTGTCAGGCTCCACGGCGGCTCCGGTGGGGCGGCCTCTGCAGTGAGGCCAGCGGGGCCCTGCCAGCCCAGGGCCATGGCCATCCCAGCAGCTCTCGTGCCTTCACGGAAGCCCCTTCTGGAACTTTCTGCCCCACATTGATCTGGCCTCTCCTGGCTCATCCACACCCCTCGCCCCTGGGGTCGGTGACTTTCAAGGTCCATCCCAACGTGGTCAGTCTTCTGCCGGCTCCCCGAGGGCTCTGGGCCTGACCCCAGCCCTGGTGGGGGAACCAGGGGGAACCTGGGGGAACCTGGGGCAGGAAGCCAGCTCTGTCCCTCCCTCCCAGCAGGTCCCTGGCCCCTGAGCCTAGTGTCTCGCCTGCAGGCTGCCACCAAAGGCTGTGACGATGGCAGGGTGGGGGCAGAAGTGCCACCCCTGAGGCCACTCTTGGCCTCCCCCGGCTTCCCCCGGCCCACCCTGGCCCGTCCTGGTCATGCCTGGGGCCCTGGCAGGGGGCTTCCCCGTCCCCGTCTGGCTGAGCATCGGGCCTGTCCAGGGCGCCTTTCGGGGAGGCCCCAGCTCCCCGGAGCTTCTCCATGGCGGCCTGGGCCCGCGAGGCTGCCCGCGACACTGACTTCCTGCCTCAGCCGCAGGCGCTGGCCAGGGCAGAACCGTGTCTGGCCCCCGGCGTCCGACACAGCGCCCAGCAGGAGGGCTGTCCTGAGGGCTACTGCTCAGGGGTGCGTCCACACGCTCCAGCCCAGCCGTGGGCACGTCCTTGAGCCCTTGCTGGCCCCCGGCCAGGGCCCGGCTGGGAATCTCTGCCCGGCCTCGGCTCCCTGGGGCCTCACCTGCCCCTCCGCCTGCCCTCTGCCCGGCCGGCCCTCTTGCCCGTCCACATGCCTCCTGGGCTTGGAGAGCCTTTCAATTCCTCCTCCTCCAGGAGTCCCCTCCCCTGTCACCTCGAACCCTGGCCTCTGACGGCTTCAGCCGCCAACTTGAGCACCCGGATCTGAGAGTGGCCAGCGGCCACACAGCCCTGGGGACAGGAGCAGGTGAGAGCCACACTGGGCTCTCCTAGGTGACCAGGGGCAGCTGGAGGTTCCCGGGTCGCCCCGAGCTGGGGAGCCAGGATGGGGAGCTGTCTCAGTCCAGCCCTGAAGGCTCCCTGCCCAGGCCCTTCCCGGCCCTGACCCCCGCAGCCCCTCCAGCTGGTGTGCAGGGCCTGGAGGGAGAGGCGCCCCGAGGCCCTGGTTTCCAGGGTTGACCGTGGCGGGTCCTGGCCTCAGGCTGGCCTGTGGGCAGAGCTGGGCGAGGTAGTTCTGGCGTTGGGTTTGCACGCCTCCGCCCCCCCCACAGCCTCAGCCTCCTCTCGTGCACCCCCAGGGGCCTGCTGCAGGGATCGGGCTGTCCTGGTGCCCGCTGGCCCTGGACGTCCCTGGAGTGGGAGCCCAGCTGTGCAGGAGGACGGGGTGGGGTGACCGCGTGGGCCTTGGCTGCCCTGAGCTGGGGACTTCCAGTGGACAGGGCTTCCTCCACCGGAGCAGCCTGCGGGTGGGTGGCGCCCCAGCATGGAGGCCTGTGACCATGACGAGCAGCTCCCTGAGGTGCCACTGGGTGCTCGGGTGCAGGTGGCAAGGGCCGGCCAGGGCTGGAACCCGCAGGGGCTGGCGGGAGGCTGGGCAGGAGCAGCCCAGACAGGACCCGGGGCGTTGGGGTCTCAGTCCTGGACGGTGAGCCGAGGAGGGGGCAGCGAGGGGGACGGGTGTTGGCCTGAGGAGCCTGCCCAGCCCAGGGGAAGGGAGAGGGAGGCCAGAGGGCAGGGAGTCCAGCCGCGCCCCTCCCTCTGCTGCTGCAGCCCCCAGGGCCAGGCCGCCCTGTGGACACGGCCGTGCCCGGCTGCTCTGCCCACGTCGTCTTGGGAAAGGCTCTGGGTTGAGGCGGAGCATTAAGGTGGAATTAAGCAGCCGATCCCTCCCTCGGGGATTAGCGGCCAGGAGCTCCATGATCTCCGTTAATGCCGCCTCCCCCAGGCCTGCGCCTCCCTCCAGCGCCCTCCCTCGCCGCAGAGGCGGGCGGCAAGGACCTTAATCAAATCAACCCTCACATCTGAGTGCTGAGGGCCTGACCTCGGAGCCCCAGCCAATGGGAGAGGCCAGAGGGGAGGCCAGGCGCCCTCTCTCTGGGGACGGACCTCCATATGGATGAAGGATGCAGGAATTCCAGCGCAGCCCTGCTCAGCCCTCCCTGCAGCTGCCTCCCAGTCACAGGGTCACCTCACGACCCACACCACAGCTCCTGGTGGCAGGAAAATTATTTACATTTTTAGGTGAGTAGGAGCTATGGCTCAGAGAGGTTGTGTGGCTTCCTGAAGGTCACACAGCACATTGGGAGTCAGCTGTCAAGCTGAGTTTTGGTGACCTTTGGCCTACTTCTCCTTCCTCTGGGCACTGATTGTTCTCAGGGGAGCAGGGTAGGTGAGAGTGGGTGCGGGAAGGAAGGAAAGGCCAGAAAAGGGGGCAGGAGGAAGTGGCAGGCATGTCCCTCGGACACCTCTGCCCCAGTAGGGGACGTCCAGCCCCAGGTCTGGCCGTGCAGGAGTCTCAGGTGCTGGCCCTGCCCTCTCCATGCACCATGTCACTGGCTTCCTCTCTGGACTCTGGTGGGTCCTCCAGGGGCTGGCGACGGGCGAGAGCCCAGGAAGCGGAGCGAGTAGTGGACAGTAAGATGCGGAAGATGCGGGGTTAACGACGCGGGTGGAGGGACAGTGAGTGACCACAGAGGCACTGCAAGATGGAGTGATACTGTGGAGACGGGGGACCCTGGGGCGCAGAGCAGAACGCCCTGCGGTCAGAGGTGGGCCAAGGGTCCGGGAGCCAGGACAGATGCCGCCATCGGGGAGTGGCCGGCTGGAGAGCGCAGAGGCCATGCGGAAGGGCGGCCGTGGATAGAAAATAATGACCTGAGGAACCCTAGCTGAGCAAGCGGCATGTGCCCAGGTCAAGGCCCGGGGAGCGGGCGGTGAGGGAGGCCCCACGCCTGCTGACCCTGAGAGCTCTCGGAGGGGCAAGGACGGCGGGGACAAGGGACGAGACTCAGGAGAGTCCACGCTCCCAAGGCCTGGGGCAGCCAAGCTCAGGGGAGGAGGTTCTGCACCAGTGGACGGTCCACAGCATGAGGGCCAAACAGGGCCGCTCCAGACAAGGGGAGGCGCGGGTGTGCCCTGCCCCAGCCAAACACTGGGCCCAGGTGCATGCCCAACCCAGCCCAGCCGAGTGCCCACCTGAGCCCGGGCTACGTGTGCACCTCGGTCCAGGTGAACGCACACCTGAGCCCAGGTTACATGCACATCTGGGCCCAGCCTGCGTGACCACCTGAGCCTAGCTGTGTGCACACCTGAGCCCAGGTGAACGCACACCTGAGCCCTGGCTACACACACACCTGAGCCCAGGCTGCACGCTCACAGCGCTCCTGTAGTCAGGGGCCAGGAGAAGAGGTGGATGGACAGGGGCTGCAGCCCACCCCCCGAGGGCCAGGCCCTGCCCGGGCACTGTGGTCAGAGCTGCGGGCAGGAACGGGGAGAAAAAGCAGGACTGCGTCTGGGAGGGTGGTGTCAGAACCACAGGGCGGGCCCGGCTGCGGACGGTGACTTTGAAGCTCCAGGTGAAGCAGCCGACCCTCCTGACCAGGGAAGGGCCTGCACCTGGTGGGGGTGGGGCAGCGGCTGGCCTGAGGGATTGAGAGAGGCCGGGAGGACACAGGGCCAGGTGGGGCTTGGGGAGGGAGGTGGTGCCGGTGGACACCCAGGCCCAGGCCGACGGTGCTCGGGGGGCCAGCAGGCCTGTTCAGAGCTGTCCAGGAGGGCTGTTGGCCTGGGGGAAGACACAGCAGAGGGGCAGAGGCTGGACGGCTGGGCCGGGAGAGTGGCCGTGGCCTGTTAGAAATCATGGAGTCAGTTAGGGCCAGTAAGGGGGTGGGGGAGTAGGGGGTGTGGGGGAGCCCAGCCTGGAATCTCAGAGCCGAGCCCCAGATGGCGCAGAGGCGCAGGACAGAGGTGCCCGCGTAGTATCTGGAGTTACAAGGAGAGCTCAAGGGCAGGGGCAAGGGGAGCGCAGCCATGGGTGGGAGAGCCAGGGCGCCTGGTGTCCCCTGCTCACAGATTTGCACGCGTGTTAAACTCCAGGGCCAGTGGGGCGTCCTGGGGGGCGGGGAGGAGCTGAGGCCCCCGCTGGGCGTCACCCCTCCAGAAGGAGCCGCCAACCTCAGGGGGTGGAGTCAGCGGCTGGCTGGCAGTGCCAGGGCTCAGGGCTGCGACCAGGAGGTGGGCAGAAGCAGGGCGGTCGGGAGGTGGAGCCCGGGAAGAACTGAAACAGTCTCTTTAGGTACCACCTGGCGCCTCCTAAGCAGCTCCTCCACCGAGACCCAGTTGGGTTCCTGAGGCTCCACAGTCCCCCTGCCCCCCTGAAAGGGGGGTGCTTCACAGAGATGCCAGGAGACCCAGCACTTGGGGGCCCTGGGGGCGCTCTGACACCTCACCCTGGGCCACACCCTGCCGTCCAGGGCCTCAGGGTCTCACTTCAGTCTCAGGTCCTCCCACCCATCTGGCTCCTGCTGTCCCCTCTCCCTGGAACGCTGGTCCCCCAACGGCCCTGGCCAGTGTCACAAGGTCTCGGCCTGGACGTCACCCCCAGAGCTAGGCCCTTCCTTGCTCCCCAGCCTTCCTTATGAGATGGTTCTTTCTGGCAGTGTCCTCTACTCCTGGACGTCCACCTCCTCTGGCCAGGCCCTGTGCTGGCCGTAGGAACCACAGTGAATGAGACCCAGGCCCTGCCCCAGGGGAGCCAGCAGCCTGCGGACAGAGGGCAGAGGCCTTGACCTAGGAGTCCAGCCAGGTGCAGGGTCTCGAGGCCAACCCCTCCTGTCCGGTGCCTGGAGGGCAGTCAGAGGTCAGCAGGAAGGCACGGGAGACAGAGCCCAGGCCCAGCCGAGAGGTGCACACCGCACAGGGAACCCGGGGAGGACAGTCTCCTGTGGGCAGCGCTCGGCGCTCTGAACGCCGGGAAAGACGGCTAGACCTGACCGTCTAGGGGAGGGGGCAGTGGGCCAGCTTCTAAAGTGCCCAGAAGGGATGCTGCGTGACGGGTCCTGGTCACCTAGGGGGTGACAGGCAGGGACAGGTGGAGAGCAGCCGGCAGGCCCGCCCCAGCACCCCAGCTCCCAGACGGCAGGTGGTCAGCTCACCCAGCGACGGCCGGCCTGGGACTGGCCCGCCCCAGGCTTGTGATGCTGGCAGGGTCCAGGTTGGCTTGGCTCCCGGCCCCCCACCCCGGCCCCCCACCCCTATACCCATGGTCTTGGGAAGCCCCCTCCCCACAGCTCCGGTTTCCGGGTGCAGAAGGCGGGTCTCATGACGTCCCCAGCTGGGGCTGCCCAAGGAGGTGGTGAGTGTGACTGAGCCCAGGTGGGGGCCCTGGGAGGGCCGAGGTGGGCCACGGGGACAGGAAAGGGCCAGAAGTGGGTTAGGGCTGCATGGGAGACTAGGCAGCTGGGCAGGGACCTCGGGTGCAGGGACCGCGGGTGGCACCGTGTGGGCGCGCACTGGAGTCTTCAACCTCACAATAGAGACTCAGGCAGCAAAGGGGAGGCCAACCTCAGGGGGTGGAGTCATAGGTGCCACCGCCGGGTCACGGCCGCTCCGCACATTTATTGGCCCCCGTGGACGGTGAGGTGACGGTCTGCACAGCTGTGCTCCAGGGCGATCACCTCACGGTGTGACAGATGTGCCAGTTCTGGGCACAGAGAGGTGAAGCAGCCCACACAAGTCACACAGCCAGGCTGTGCACATCCACAGCGCCCTCGCAGCCCCTGGGCTGCATCTTCTGGGACAGCCTGGGGGCCACCGGACCAACGCAGCTCATCTTCCCCCAGTGCCAGGCGGGCGGCACCTATTGGCTATTCTATGGCTTCTAGCAACTACCTAGGACACAGCCCAGAATTTCAGTTTGCAAAGCACCTTGCTGAACCCGACGACCCGTGGACTCTCATCAGAGAGAACTACGAGGCCTGTCTTCCGGGAGGCCCAGGGACTGCCCAGCTCATACAGCGAGCAGGGGCCACCAGCCTCCGGGACAGCTGGCCGGGTCGGCTGCCCCACCTGCCCAGTTTGGCAGCTGTCCCCTGAGCCTGTTCCCGGCCTCTCCCTCTCGCCTGCTGCCCACCCCATCACCTCTTGGCGTGGGCGTGCGGAGCTGCTTACAGAAGGGCCCTCGAGGCCCTGGAGCCTGGTCCTTCCTGGGCCCCCTGGTTGCCCAGCGCTGTCCTGCAGCCCCTGCCCTCTGCATCCCGCTGGACGGGCCCCTCCTTGGTGCCTCAGCTCCGCTGGCCTCAGCCCGGCCCTGGGATCCTTGCTTCGGGGTGGTGACCTCGCAACATGGAGAGTCGGGAAGCTGCAGAGGGACCCCACTGAGGTGGCTCCATGCTCCGTGCTCCGCTCCCAGGAGCAGCGGTGGCGGGAGGCAGCGGGAGGCACGAGGACCCTAATTGTCCTCCAGTCCTCCTGGCTGGCGAAGCCGCCTCCGCACGCCGGGGAAGCTAATTGGCGGGCGGCGTGGAGCTGGCGAGGAGCCCGTGGCCTGCGGTGACTGATCTTGGAGAGATCAGAGGCTGGAGCGGAGCTCGGCTCTGGAGTTCTGCGTGCCCACCGCGGGCTGTGGGGGCGGGAAGGAGTCCCTGACGCCTGTGCTCCTCCCCGGGAGGGGACGGGAGCTGGGCCCTGAGGGTGCGGTGGCTAGTCCAGCAGGCCCTGCCTAAACACGACGTCGCGGAACCACAAGGACCACAGCCCCTCCCCCCGCGTCCCGTCTCCTCTCACAAGAGGTTGGGTCCAGGAGGCCAGGCCAGTGACAAGTGGGGCCACTGTGGTCATGTCCTCCCGCTGACTTTACCACAGGACGGGGAAGGAGCCCAGCGCTGCTCTTCTCCAAGGCACAGGACGAGGCTGGGGGGAGAGGGAGAGGGAGGGACAGAGATGCTGAAGGGACACTTAGGGGCAGGAGGGAAGGGGTCTCGGCACAGGGAACAGCAAATGCGAAGACCTCAGAGTGGGGCAGACCTGGTCTGAGGACCAAGTGACCTGGCCAGCAGTGTCCACACCTGGGCCTGCCTGGGCTGCGGGAAGCCTCTGATACCGACCCCTGGAGAGTCCTGGGCTCCGAGGGTCTGTCCACCCGTCCAGGCCACCACACAGGCTCACCCAGCCCTGGTCACACAGGGGCCCAGTGCCCACGAGAGGCTGCTCCTCGGGCACTCGGGGCAGAGCCCGTGTGGGGGTCCTCAGCCACCAGCCGAGTGGCCAGCAAGGCCCTTCCTCCCTCAGGCCTCATGCAGAGAGGGGATGGCCACACGCAGCAGCCCAGGAGGAAGTGGCCTGCCAGGGCTGCCACAGCTGGAGAAGGGACCCCTGTGTCCAGGGCCCCACTGGTCATCTGCTCACCACAGGCCTGGACTCTGGTCAACTAGAGCCCCTGCTGGTCTGTGGGGAGCAGGGACAGCTGGCGCTGCCAGGGACGGAAGGCCATAAGCCCGGAGTCCCACTCTTCAAGGACCCGAGGGCCAGTGGGGGGCGGGCCCTGCACGGTCACGGCCCCGGGGAGTCCAGCTGTGGCCCTGAGTCCTGCCTGTGTGGTCACAGACAAGGGCCGGGTTGGTGGCCAGGCCAGTAGACGTCCAGGCCCAGCATTGCCACCATCACAGGTGGCTGGGTGCGTGGCCCTGGCTCCCTGAACCTCAGGGTCCTCTCGAGAATGAGGGCCAGGTCCTGCTGCTGGGCCCCCAGGCCGAGCCCCGAGGCCTCTGGAGGCAACACAGGGAGGGCAGCGGCCGAGCCCCGAGCCTCGGGGACACCAGGCGTGTGGGGTCAAGAGGTCCTTCCTGCCACCAGTGGAGGGGATCAGAGGAGGCGACGCAGGAGCGGGCCTCTGCCGCCGGGCAGCGGGGAAGGGCTCTCGTGCACATTGTGGAGAGAGGAAGAGGAGACACTCCACTCACGGGAGTTTAAGAGAAAACAGCCAACACTTCTCAACTGTCAGGAGACGCCAGCTTCCGTCCCCGCCACCCAGGCTGCGGGCAGGAAGGTGAGGAGGGAGGACAGGCGGCGGGGGGTGCTGGGACGCTCCAGGGAGACGCCCAGGGAGGACCCAGGGAGTTCCCCAGGAGACCCGTCCAGCCCCTGGCTGGTGGCACCTGTCATGTGTCCCATGTCCCTGGTGTGGCGGGCCAGGGCCGAGCTCAGGGAACGGGAGTTGGGAAGGCAGCCCCGGCCCCTGCTCTTCTCCAGCTGGGGGCCGGGGTTTGGTGGCAGGTCTGATGGCCCCTGGGTCAGGTGGTTCTCCTGGAAGAGACGGGCTCGGCCAGGGTCTGCCCAGCCCCCAGCAGGAGTTCCAGAGGTCCTCCCCCTCCCCCAGAACAGCCCGCAGGAGAGGGGTCACTTCAAACTGCCAAAGGAAGCTCGAGGCCCACGAGGCCCGGAGTCCACTCCTCGAGGCCCAAGGTAAGGGCTTTGTCTGAGTCATTCTGAGCACAGGCCCAGGTCGGGCCTCCCCTGGGCTGCCGTGAAGTGGGGAGCCAGTGCCCAGGGCTGGGACTCCGCTGAGGCCCCCCGAGCCCCGCCCAGCGCTGCTCCGAGAACCTGCTGTCTTCGCAGTGACCCAGTGACAGGTGCTGCCGTCACCCCAAGTCAGGACTGGGGAACTGAGGCACACAGGGGCGCGTGACCGCGGGGACCTCTGACTGACGGGAGGCAGGGCAGGCGTCTACTTGCAGGCCACCTGGTTCCAGGCCCGGCTCCTTGTGGGCAGAGTGGAGCTTAGTGTGGCCCCTCTGCAGAGGCAGGGACAGTGGCAGGAAGAGGCCAGGCCCCTCGCCCCGGGGTGGCAAGACAATCGCTAAGATGGCTCCTGCCCAGCCGGCTTCCTTTCTGAGCCAGAGATGATGTTGGGGGGCCTGGACCTCTGAGTGACTGCAGCAGGGGCAGCTGGGGCCTGGCACCCTGGGCGGCCACCACAGCAGCTCCCACGTGTCCCCGGGGACCTCCTGGCCAAGTGTGCTGGGCCTTCTGTGTGCACAGCCTGCAGGGGGACCCCTGAGGTCACCGGGTCTCTCTAGACCATGTGTGTGTGGCCTGTGGGGGCCACCCTCCCTCTCCTTGCTCCCTCCCCTCTCTGGGCCCGGGGCCCTCCCTTGCTGTCTCCTCCTGGCTCGGGACCCCAGCGCCTGTCCTGACACTGGCCGACCCGTCCTCTCCCTCCGCATGGCCCAGGCAGGCCTCATCCACCTGTTTCACAGGTGCATAGGCCGAGGCTGAAGTGGGCACCCGGGGCCCAGCTGCAGGACGCAGGCGCCCATCTGCACGCGGGTCCCTTCCCTGTGGTGTGCGCTCTGCCCGGTGTCGAGTTCTCTGGAGACGGGAACATTTAACCAGGAAAAGCCAACCGGTCCCCTGCGGGGTTTGCGGCAGCTGGTATTTAAACACTTCCTCGCCCAGGGCGCAGGGCCGCAGATTCCTCGCTTTGCGAATGGACAAGAAGGGGAGTATTTGTGAGTGACCTTTCGAGTGGCGGCCTCTCTGCCGGCTGCCGGCTGGGTAATTCTCCAGAGCTGCTGTGGCCAGAGGCTCCAGCTATGAATTATTGAAGAGCAGGACGCTGTGACTCACTAATGAGATCAGAGGCTCCCGAACCACTTCATTTGGAGCTAGTGCCAGGCGAGTGCGTTGGAGCCTGAGGGAGCCGCCCGACAGGGTCCCAAGCCACCCACCGCCTTGTCCAGGCCCAGAGAGGGACGGCAGGGGCTTAGCAGGTGGCAGCAGGGCAGCCAGCTACCTGGGGCACAGACCTTCTGCCTGCGGCCTGAGCCTGGGCAGTGCCCTTCGTGCCCCTGCCCGCTCCTCTGCCGCATGCTCAGCAGCTCCTCCTGGAGAAGACGCTGCTGCCCCCTCGCCGGGCTCCCACTCTCCTTCCTCTTCTTGGACCTCTACGCTGGGAGGCCGGCAGGGACTCTGGGCTCCACCTGACTGTTTCCCTGACACCCATCTGTGACCCCAGGGGTGGCTCCTTGCTGAAGAGACCTCTACTCCCCTCCCCCGCCCCCAGGGGAAGCTGGCCCAGGGCTGTCCTCACCTGGCCTGCAGGGGGACGGGCAGGTGACTAAATCAGAGTCCACCCTGGGACTGCAGCGCCCCTCCCCCCAGGCAGTGGGCTCCGCCTGTGGGCCTGGGACTGCGCCCTGCAGGCTGTGGGGTCAGGTGACAATAGCCAAGGGACGTGAGCAGACAGACCCCCAGCTCACAGGACATGGCCTTTTCTCTCCTGCTGTATCTGCAGGCCCCACACCTGTCCACAGCCTGGAGCCCAGGGCGGTCAGAGCAGCTGGGCTCAGCCAACCCCCCGCCAAACCCAAGGAGGAGCAGGAAACACACACATCGGCTGCTGTGAGCCGCGGAGCTTAGGACACGCTCATCATGCGGCAGTTAGAGCAGGAGCTGGCCAGGGCAGGGCCACGCAGGGCCACGAGGAGGCCCCCTCCTCCTCAACGGGCATGGGCCTGGTGACCTGGCTGAACGGTGACCCCCGACAGGGCTTTCCTGGGGCAGACTCACCCTCAGCCCCACAGCTGGGCCAGCGAGCTGGCGGGACCCAGCACCCTCCAGAGGGGCCTCTGCGGCCCTGGGAATCCAGCCACCTCTGCAGGGGCTGCACACGCAGCAGGGATTTGGGGACAGGCCGGGGACTCCATGGTGGCCACTCGTTGGCACTAGGGTATTGGTGCTTTTGCTCAAGGTCGAGTGTTTGCAGACTGGTGGGATGTGCACAGCCTCGAGCGCCGAGCCCGGCTCTGAGCAGCGCTTGATAAATCTACTGCTATTTCAGGCACACGCCTCGGTTTCCAGGCCTCTGGGTCCCGTGGCCTCTCCACGGGGTGGGGAAGCAGCCACCACCTCCCTCTCCCTCCGCTTTCCTGGTGGCTGCAGCCGCTGTGCCGGACTGGGGGCTCTGAGGGTCTGGGGGGCCTCTCGGGAGCACACGTCCAAGGCACCCAGGGATGAGGCGGTGTCCACACCACGGCCACACCGAGTGGGAACCAAACCAGCCAGAGCCGAGCAGGCGTCCCCAGGTGAAGCCAGCACCCAGTGACCGATGGCTATGGCCACCTGGCTCTGCCCTCAGCAGGCTGTCCCCATTGTGAGAGGTGACCCCAGGGCTGTGGACCCAAATCTGTCTGCCTTGGCTTCAGCCGGGAGCAGAGGCTGCTTCCATGGGCATTGTCCCCACCATCTGACGCGGATGGGCTCGTGGTGCCCTTGTAAGGATCGCCGCAGGTTGTGTGACCCCGCGTGTGTGTCCAGCAGCATTGCTGTGGGCCTCCGGGCACCAGGCTCCAGGCTGGGAGGTAATGGACCTGGAGACTCCCAGTGTGATCAGGAGAAGACCAGACCTTGATGGACAGTGTCCCCTGCCCCAGACGCCACCCTGTGCTGGCAGCCAGTGGCGAGGGAGGGAGCTCACCCCATTTTATAGACAGAAGACCAAAGTGCAGAGGCCTGAGAGCTGTGCTCAGGTCTGGGTGCTGGCCTCGGGAGCGTGCCCAGCTGGAATTCTATGCCGACCTCAGGTCACATGCAAAGGTGGGAGAAATACTGGGTGTTGCTTAGGACACTTGGGGGGTTCTAAGGACACATGGGGGAGGGAGCAGGGAGAGGGAACCAGCCCTGGGGTGGGATGTGACTTGGAGTGGACAGCAGGGGTCAGGTGTGGCCCTGCTCAGGGGCCTTGGCAGTCCCAGGCCCCATGTGGCTGCCCAGGATCCTTCCACTGGCCACTGGGAGTGCTTTCCTCCTGGGTCTGTGCTCCCCGTTGGAGCCACACCTCTGGGCCAAACTCCCCAGTAGCCCTTCTCACCTTCTGCTCTGACCTGGCTCTGACCTGGCCAGCCCCACTGCAGGAGCTGGCGGAGCCTCGTGCCAGCTCAGCCCCACGCCCCTCGTGACTCCTTGTCCCACGTCCCTCGTGACTCCTCTCCCGGGAGCCGGGCAAGGCTGATCAAACCCCTCCGGCCCACAGCACCTGACCCTCTGATGAGGGGACACTCCTTGGTCCACCAGCTCTCATCTCTGATGGCTTGACCCTCAGGTGAGGGTGAGCCCAGGCACCCGGCACAGAAAGCCCCGAGGCAGAAAGCCACACTTGCTGGCCCCCGTGAGCACGAGGGGCCAGGTGGGCCCAGCTCCAAGTTCCCTCACGCCAGCTCGGCTCCGCGGGCCCAAGCCACCCCAGTAGAAACCAGCCCCTTTATAAACCTCGGCGTCTGATTCGGGACCTGGAGACCCACGGGGGGCCGAGTCCACCCCCCTCAGCCTGTCCCTGGGACGGCCCTGCCCACCACCAGCAGGCAGGACTGCTCTGGGTGTCTCTCCTTTCCCCTCTGCGTCCCCAGAGCAGGGAGGGGACACCTTCTCGTGCCCAAGGCCCCAGGCTCCTCTCACACCCGGACGCCTCCTCTGAGACTTTCCACCTGGCTCCTCAGACCCCTAACGGGCCGGCACACAGGGAGCCGCCGGACGCTGACATCTGGGTGGTAGCTGAGGTTATGGAGAGACAGAAAGGGCAAGCTGTCCCCACCGACGGGGGCACGGAGAGAGGCAGTAAGTGGCGCCGGGACCCCCTTCCAGAGCAGCTGAGGCCTGAACCGGGACCCTCAGGGTCCAGGGAGGACGCAAGCCACCACAGAAAGTTGCTCCTGCCTCCCGGGAGCCCCTTCCCCACCCCCAGGCCACAGCCGGCCTCGTCCCCCAGGGAGCAGTCCCTTACCTGTGGGGAGCTGGTCACTGTCCAGCAGCAGGGTGAGGCTGGCCTGGGGGAGCTGTGCTGGGGAGCAGCCCCCGGCCGCTCGTCCCAGGCTGGAGCTCCTCTGTGCGTGAGCCTGTGGGGATGGGGGCCGCCCAGAGCCGGGGTCAAATATTCCTGGCTGCCACCTGCCACCAGCCCATCCCAGGGGCCAGCTGCCTGGGAGGGGGGCGCGGTGGCCGGCCGGGCCGCAGGCATCTGCAGGAGTGTCGGCGCAGCCCGGGCTCTCAGGCTCCTGCCGGCGGCTCTCAGGCTGAGGCGAGCGGTTTATTTTTAGAGCCGGCCCTTCCCCAGACGCCAGGATCCCAGCTGAGATTTCCAGTGGCTCAAACTGGCCCGTTCCCGGGCGAGCCGTCCTCACTGGGAATGTTCTGGGAGAGGGAGAACCAGGCCCTGCAAGGACGTGGTCCTCGGAGCTACCTGGGAAGTGTGGGGCCTGGCGGGGTCCCCAAGACCCCAGCCCTCCTGCAGCAGCCGGGCCCTGGACAGGCGGGGGCCAGGTGAGCCCCTCCTTGGCTTGCTCGGTCTCCTCATCTGGAAGGACAGAAGGGCCAGAGCAGGGCTGGGACCCCAGCAGGGCTGGAGGAGGAGGGGCCGCTGTCCACTGTGTTCCCCGCGGCCCGGAGCCTGGTCCTCGCTCCATGGTCACCCACAGAAGGCTCTTGACAAATGCTCAGCTAGACAGGGGACAAGTGCTGTCCCCTCAGATGCACTAGCTTTAGTCTCCTAATAACCCGCGAGGCCAGGGGAACCCACCATGGACGGGCGGGGAGTCCGAGGTCTGGAAGGGTGAGGGGATTGCCGGGACCCCGGGGGAGTCAGGACAGTGCAGGGCTCCCAGGGGACACCCACCCCCGGTGCTCCTCTCACCCCCACACCCTGCCTTGGCAGACGGGTCCTCTCCTCCGCCCCGGCATTGCTCACAGGCCCCTGACACGCAGCTGCGCCTGCCCCGCGCATCCCCCCTGGTCCCCATGGGCTGCCTTCTCTGGGCCAGGCCCTCCGCACACCCTCTGCCTCCCACTCATCCCCCTGGTCCCCTGGTCCTCCCTGGGCCAGGCCCTCTGCACACCCTCTGCCTCCCACTCATCCCCCTGGTCCCCTGGTCCTCCCTGGGCCAGGCCCTCTGCACACCCTCTGCCTCCCACTCATCCCCCCTGGTCCCCTGGTCCTCCCTGGGCCAGGCCCTCCGCACACCCTCTGCCTCCCAGGGTGTTCTCTGGTGCACCAGGGGTTCACCCTGGCTCAGGCCACCCTGCCTGGGGGCCTGCATTTCTCTCAAGCCTCTGGGTGTTGCTGACCCCGCGGGACACCCAGTAGCGACCCCCCTCCCACTGCCAGCCCAGGGCCTGCTGAATGACCAGAGGAGGCCCGGTGCGCGGCAGGCCTCGTGGTCGCTTGGACCCAGCCTCAGGGAAGGCGCTGACGGAGCCTGGGGGCAGGGTGGCCGGGCCCCAGGCTGTCTCAGTGTGGAAGCTGTGGGCCAGGCTGCCCCTGTCAGAAACTGAACCCGAGCCTGGGGTGGACTCTCCCCCGTCCACTGCCCCTCTGGACAGATGCTCGCCCCAGAGCCTGGGAGGCCACCGTCCTCCCTCCTCTGTCTGGCAAGACCCTGGGGAACCTCCAGGCCAAGGCCCTCCTCTGCAGGGGCCGGGGGGGTGGGGGGTCACAGGCTGTCCCAGGGGGCTGGGCTCGGGGACTCGCCCCCTCCCTCCTCGGGAGCAGGCAGCTGCCTGGATCTTGTGGTGCCTTGTGGGGTCAGCTCCTCCCCTCCACTGGGTCTCCTCTGGCCTCTGGGTGCGGCCTGGAAGCAGGGGAGCCCACCAGCCCTTACTCCTCCACAGGATGGCCCCCCCGCAGGCCAGCTGGCGGCCCGTTGGGCCAGTCCTGCAGCAAGGCCTGGTGGGAGCCCTGCCCTCTTCACCTCCCTCTGGAGCTGCCAGGCCCCTGCCCAGCCCCTCCTCAGTAGGTCAGCCGACCGTTGGCTCCCACTGACCCCAGGGCCCTGGGCCAGGAGAACACACGACCCCTGTGCCTTGGCTCGGGGACGTCCCGGGCACCTAGTGGGTGGTGGGTGGTGGCCAGGCTCTTCCTGGGCAGGCTCAAGGCCTCCTTCCAGGTCCAGTGCTGTCCCCTGAAGCTCCTGCCCTCGCTGCCCTCCCACAGGTCCCTGCCCAGTGAGCCCGGGGCCAACCTAGGGCTCCCATGGCCTCTCCCTGCTCCCTGCCCGTGTCCTGCACACTGGAGCCTTCTCCCTGGTCCATCCCCACCCTCCCCTCCACTGGACACCTCCCAACCCTCCTAAAACAGGTTGCAAGCCCTTGACCTTGCTGACCACCTACTTCCTGCAGGCCTCCTGCTCTCCCTGTCCGTGATGGCTGTTCTCAGTATCTACCTGAGGTGGGCACTGCTGCTCCCAGGCCCGTGAGTGGTCAGCAGCTACCTTGGTGGACCCAGCCTTACGGAGCTTCCTGGGTTGTTCTTTGAGGAGGGGACATTCAGACTGTCCTCGATGCCAAGGGGGAAATACAGCGCTCACAACAGCCTGGGCAGGAACCTCCAGGACGGTCATCTTGTGACTGAGACTCCGTGTCCTTTGACCCAAGCCCTCCTGGGGGTCCCCACCCCTGCTCCCCCAGCCCCCCGACTCTGCTGCAGGTTGTCCCCTCTCGTCCCACACCTGAGTGCCATTCCGAGGTAGGTCTTGCTGGCCGACTCCACCTAGCGTGTCCTCAGGGTGGCCCAGTGTTGGGACAGCGGACGGCCTCGTTCCCCTGCAGTGGGAACAGCTGTCAGATGTGGTGTGAACTCACGGGCGCCCCGCGTTCCTCACCCACTCATCCGCCAGCGGACCCCAGGGGAATTTCCAGGAGAGGGTCCCGTTCCTCTGGCTGGTCGGGCCTCGGAGGACATCCCGTGGCACTGTTTTGTTTTTCATTTTTTATTTTTTATTTTTTGGGGGGAGGAGAGAAGCACTTTATTTGCCATGAGGACAAGACTTAGGGCCCAACAGAAGTAATTTTCTATTCCATCAAATTGATGACCTGCAGGAGTGGAGGCACTTTTTAAAATGCGGATCCCGGGGATCAAGTCTGTCTTCCACTCGCTCTTTCTTTGGCTCCTGATTTCGAAGACTGCTCTCCCTGGCTGTAGAGTTTGTGGATTTCTGTCCAGTGGCCTGGGCTCCGTGTTCTAGGCGTGTGCCCCTGTGTCCCCCAGCCCTGTCTCAGGGCTCCGCGTGTTTCCACCACGTTAACGCCAGCCCTCGCTTACTTCTTCCCCGGGCTGGGTCGGCACGACTCTGGTTAAGGACTCACCATAATCTGGGGCATCGTCCTGCAGGGTTCTGCTTGTTGTTAAAAATAGTGTCCTAACATTTTTGATAGTTGGAGGTTCACAGAATCCCCCCTGAGGCAGTGTCGTGTTCCATCACCTGACACCCGCTGTCCCTGTCCCGCCATCTCCCTTCTTGTGCGACACGGGCACATTAACACACCGCCACGTGTGAGCCGGACCTGGCTTCATGCAGGTTTCCTGGGTCCCTTTCGGTCCCAGGCCCCTCCCGGATCCCACGTCCTCATACTTCTCCTGCTCTCTTCGGTCCTCCCGGCTGTGGATGTTTCTAGACGTCCCTGACTTTGGGGCTTGGAGAGTTTTAGGATTGCTGCCCCCTGCTTTGCGAGTGCTCTTACTCGGGATTGTTTCAAGGGTGTTCCCCGGTTGGGCTGGGCTGGGCCAGAGGAGGAGGGTGCGGAGGAGAAGCGCCTCATCACACCCGCCCAGGGCACCTGCTGTCACCGTGACTCCTCCCGGTGGACACTGGCCTTGACAGGGTGACCACGGTGGTCTGGTCGGTGTTCTCCACGTTGCAAGATACATCCAAGAAATCTTGAATTTGGGGTTTTCTGTCCATGTTTTTGTTTATCCAATCAGTTTTTTGTTCCAGTAGGGACTCATGGGTATTTATTCTTGGGTGATGATCAAATCTCAAGGCACTTTATTTTGTGGTTCACCTGGGCCAGCCCTGGCAGCTGGCTTCAGTGTCCCCTGAACCCTCTCTTATCTCCCTGCACTGGGAGATACTGGGCTGATCCTGTGCATTTCCTGCCCCATCCGGGGATCAGGTCTCTCCAAGGAGCCCCGAGACTTGTGTTAGACACTCAGATTCAGGCGCTCAGAGCACTGAGCCCTGCAGCGGGTCCTGGGGGGCACGGCAAGGAGAGCCTGTGTGTGCCGCGCCCACGGAGCCCTGCGCTTCCCTCTGCACCCCCACCCCAGCCCCAGCCCCCGTGAACCGCAGTCCGAGAGTGTCTGCAGGTTCGCCCGACCAGGGGGGCCGCAACTGGCGCCATGGAGTGGGGGCCTTCCCGGTGGCTCTTGTGCCTGGCAGTGTGCCTTTTCCTGACCCCACAGCTCCCTGGTCACCTGCTGCCTGCTGCGATGGACAGCTGCGGGTCAGGACGCGGTGAGGGCTGGCTCGCAGGCTCCGGTAGAGGCTGGGTTTTCAGGTTGATTGGCTGGCCCTGGGGGGGCAGTCGCTGAGGGGGTCCTGAGCCTGTGTCTGGCTTTAAGGACCCGCCAGGCCGCCTTCCAACGCAGCCTCGCGAATGCAGACGCCCCAGGTTTGGCATCTCTGCCCGAGCAAGGTGCTGTGTTTAACCCCCCCGCCCCCATCGTGCCCAGGAGCATGATTTTCTTCTGTTTTCTCCAAGAAGTCTTCCATTTTTCTGTTTTCTGTTTGGGTCCATGGTACACATTGAGTTAATCATTAGATGAAGCCTAAGGTCCGTGCCCAAGTCCTCTTTTTCATAGGGTCAGGATGCAGATGTAGCTGCCCATGTTGTGGGCCCATGTTGGAAAGACTATTTTTGTCTCCTCCTGGTTCATTTTTACTCTCTGTTCTCAAATTTGAGTAATTGCTATTGATTTGGTTTTAAGATCCTGGTCTTTTTATGCCTTGTCACTTCCCATGTGCTGTGATCTCAACCCAGTGGATTTCTACTGAAGTCCTGGTACGTCTTAGTTCTCAGATCTGCATTTGTTTTATGCAGTTTTCATTTTGCTTCTGGGATCTCCTCCTTGTTCACTCATCCGTGCAAGACCCTTAACTCCCTCCCCCACCCCTCTCTGGCACCAGGCATTGAACTCAGGGGTGCTTGACCACTGAGCCTTTCTTATTTTTTATTTAGAAACAGGGTTTCGCTGAGTTGCTTAGGGCCTTGCTAAGGTTGCTGCAGTTGGCTTTGGGCTCATGATCCTCCTGCCTCAGCCTCCCGAGTCGCTGAGACTACAGGAGAGGCCACCGTGCGGGTCTCTTTGGTTCTTTCGCCCGCCCACCCTGGCTGCTCTGAAGGACCACAGGCCCTGGGCTGCCTGCTGCCTGGGGCCTGCCAGGTGCTGCCAGGTGCTGGCTTCAGTTTTATCCTTGTGGGAAGTGGAGGGTGGATCCAGGGTGCTACTCTGAAGCCCAAGTCTTCCTTCCCCACCTGCCACTCCCTGGCCTCCGGGCTCCCCAGGTCGGGGCCTCTCCGACTCCACCCTGCACCTGCTTTCATTTCCCTCCGTCCGCCAGGCGCTCTCTGGTCCTTCAAATGCACCAGGCTCCTTCCTTCAGAACTCTCCCACCTCAAATCCCTCCCGGCTGGTCCTGCTTATTACTCAGGCCTCAGCAACCAGGCCCCCGCTTCAGGAGCGTCCCGACCACGTGCTCTGTGAAGCGATTTGCCTGTGGACGGGCCAGGTGGCTCGTTCCGTCTCCCGCCACGGACAGCCCCCAGCCACAGAGAGCCCTGTCTTCCTGCCTCCTGTCCCCGGCCTCGCCCCGGGGGGGGCCCTGCTCTTGGCACCTGCAGCCCCAGCCCCAGAATGTCATTCAGCACACGCGGCAGTGCTGCGGCCATGGAGCTGGGAGATCCCTGTCACCTGGCCACACGCAGCCACCACTGTGTCACAGTACAGGACGTGGCTGCGTGTCTGTGGGGAGGCTGGGTCACAGACCTGCATGCTGTGTGTCGTGGGCCAGCACAGCACCTGCGGCGTGTCCCACGTGACATGTGACATTGATGACAGGCGTGTCCTGGCTGGTGACCTCAGGTACCCACCCAGGCCTTCCTCTGGTCATTGCCGGGCTCTCCGCCTGTGAAACAGTGTGTGTGTCACCTGTCCTTGGATGGCGTCAGCAGGCCCTGTGGAGTGACCGACCTGCACCACCTGGGGGTGTCCACACAGCCGGGAAACCTCCCAGAACGTGACCCCAGGCCAGCCACGCAGCGCTCTGCTGAGCACCTGGTAGCCGTTCCGCTGGCCCTGAGAGCCGCTCCGGACATGTCCTGACCCTCTGCCACCTGCAGCACGGCCTCCCTCCGTGGGCAGTCCCTCACGCTCCCATTCTCCCTCCTCCATGCGGAACCCAGATGGGGCCGTGCCTGTCAAATCCTCCACCACGTGTCTCCTCCCTGGGGTCCAGGTCAGAGGAGACGCAGCAGGGGTCCCAGCAGTGGCCCTGACATGGAGAGGGACTGTGGGGGGCCAGGCCAAGAGATTGAAGCCAAGATGGACGTCGAGTCCCTGCCCATCAGGGTCTGCATCCTGGAGGAGGGGACTCTGCCCTGGAGCTGGGGCACAGGAGGCCCCGGGCAGGCGTCCAGCACCAGGGGTGGCGGGCAGTTGCCCAGTGCCTCCAGCGCCCCTGGTCATTGACTCAGCTGGACAGGGAAGCCGCGGGGCTGAGCAGGAGACGGTCACCAGGAACAGGCTGGCCCCTGCACCCCTCAGGGCAACCCAGCGGGTCCTGAGGGGATTCTAGGTTGGAGAAGCCGAGTGAGCCTTGGGCCCCAGGGATGGTCCCCGGGCCCCTGCTCTGCGGATGCTCCCTCTCCCTGGGGCCCGCAGTCCTGGGTCCCTGGAGCCGCCGTGCCTCGTGGCTGGTGGAGGGGCTCCTGCCAGCAGGCCGGACACGTGTGCGGGGGTCTGAATGGGAAGCGGCGGCCTCCTCGGCTGACAGCTGTGCCCAGCATTGTCTTCCTCTGCTCCTAGAGACACCAGGACATCAGTCTCACTGTCTGTTAAGCCTGGTCTTAGTCAGGACCCTCTGGATCCACGGGGAGGCCTGGGGGTGGGGTAGGCCCCTCCCCGATGCCTGCTCTCCTCTGCCGTGGCCCCATCAAGGCCCTGGAAACAGCCCGTCCTCCAGAACCTACCTGTCCTTCCTGAGGACCACAGGTTCCTGTACCCTTCTAGGGAGCCACTCGCTGCTGCGACGACCACCCCAGGCCCCGCCTACCAGGGGTGAGAGGCAGCGGGGCCCAGAATCCCGCAGAGGCGCCAGCTGCCCTGGCTTCAAACCCCTCCTTCAGAGCCAGGTTCTCTCTGAATTTAAGTCCTCCTGATGATGGGGTCCACATGGGTGATGTGACGATGGTGGTGTTGATGATGGAGACTGTGATGGAGATAGTGACAATTATGATGGTGGTAATGATGATGGTGACAGTGGTAATGATGATAATTATGGTGACGATGATGGTGGTGATTCTGGTAATAATGGAGATGATGATGATGATGGTGATTGGCCCCCATCCTCACTTCCTCCCAACTTCTTGGCTCAGTTGGCAAAGACTGAGCTTCAGAGGGGCCAAGGTGATGATGATGGCAATGGTAGTGGATGATAATGGTGATGATGCTGATGCTGATGATGGTGATGATGGTGGTGATGTTGGTGGTAATGTTGGTGATGTTGGTGATGATGATGGTAATGGTGGTGATGATGGTGATGATGATGGTGGTGGTGATGTTGGTGATGATGTTGGTGATGTTGGTGGTATTATGTGTGATGTTGGTGGTGGTGATGGTGGTGATGGTGGTGGTGGTGATGATGGGGATGGTGGTGGTGAGGGTGGTGGTGATGTTGGTGGTGGTGATGGTGATGTTGGTGGGGATGGTGGGGATGTTGGTGGTGGTGATGGTGGTGATGATGGTGGGGATGGTGGGGATGGTGGTGGGGATGATGGTGATGGTGGTGGTGGTGGTGGTGGTGGTGGTGGGGATGGTGGTGGTGGTGGAGATGATGGAGATGTTGGTGGTGATGGTGGTGATGGTGGTGGTGGTGGTGGTGGTAGTGATGGTGGTGGTGATGGTGGTAGTGATGGTGGTGGTGATGGTGGTGGTGATGGTAGTGATGATGGTGGAGATGGTGGTGATGATGGTGGAGATGTTGGTGATGATGGTGGTGGTGGTGTTGATAGTGGTGGGGATGGTGGTGGTGATGGTGGAGATGTTTGCCGCAGTCTGGCTGGGCACAAAATCACGAGCCACTCAAGCAGGAACAAACTTTACTTTTTGAAACTGCCGCCAATGCTCCATACGCCCCCAGGGGGAAAAAAATCCCGATCGACCCCCCCCCCCAGGAGTTCTCCTGGAACCCCCAGAGGAAGCTCCTCCCCCGGAATTCCCTCCTACTGTACTTCCCCAACCAATGGGAACTCTCCAGGAGTCCTGTAGCAGGCTGAGGTGAACAGCAGGAGTCCAATATCCATATGAATGCAAATCTTAACATAATCATATCATCTCAATGGCTAGCTGGCATCACCTTTCAACCAAAAATGCCATGCATCATATTACTTGGCTGTGGCTCTTAGCAGATGTTGGTGGTGATGGTGGTAATGGTGGTGATGTTTGTAGTGATGGTGGTGGTGATGGTGGTGATGGTGGTGGTGGTGATGGTGGTGGTGATATGGTGATGGTGGTGATGTTGGTGGTGATGTTGGTGGTATTAAGTGTGATGTTGGTGGTGGTGATGGTGGTGATGGTGGTGGTGGTGATGATGGGGATGGTGATGGTGATAGTGGTGGGGATGGTGGTGGTGGTGGGGATGGTGGTGGTGGTGATGGTGGAGATGTTGGTGGTGATGTTGGTGATGGTGGTGATGGTGATGGTAGTGATGGTGGTGGTGATGGTAGTGATGGTGGTGGAGATGGTGGTGGTGATGGTGGTGATGGTGGTGGTGATGTTGGTGATGATGGTAGTGGTGGTGGTGATAGTGGTGGGGATGGTGGTGGTGATGGTGGAGATGTTGGTGGTGATGGTGGTAATGGTGGTGATGTTCGTAGTGATGGTGGTGGTGATGGTGGTGGTGGTGATGATGGGGATGGTGGCGTTGATAGTGGTGGGGATGGTGGCGTTGATGGTGGTGGGGATGGTGGTGATGGTGGGGATTGTGGTGGTGGTGATGGTGGTGATGGAGGTGGTGATGGTGGTGATGGAGGTGGTGATGGTGGTGGGGATGGTGGTGGTGGTGGGGATGGTGGTGGTGGTGGGGATGGTGATGGTGGTGATGGTGGAGATGTTGGTGGTGATGTTGGTGATGGTGGTGATGGTGATGATGGTGGTGATGGTGGTGGAGATGGTGGTGGTGATGGTGGTGATGGTGGTGGTGATGTTGGTGATGATGGTGGTGGTGGTGGTGATAGTGGTGGGGATGATGGTGATGGTGGAGATGTTGGTGGTGATGGTGGTAATGGTGGTGATGTGCGTAGTGATGGTGGTGGTGATGGTGGTGGTGGTGATGATGGTGATGGTGATGGTGATAGTGGTGGGGATGGTGGCGTTGATGGTGGTGGGGATGGTGGTGATGGTGGGGATAGTGGTGGTGGTGATGATGGTGATGGTGATGGTGATAGTGGTGGGGATGGTGGCGTTGATGGTGGTGGGGATGGTGGTGGTGGTGATGGTGGTGATGGAGGTGGTGATGGTGGTGGTAGTAATGGTGGTGATGGTGGTGATGTTGGTGATGATGGTGGTGGTGGGAGTGGTGATGCTCATCTCCTGGTGGCAGTGGGGAGTACATGAGAAAGTTGTGTGTAAGTGCTTAAACACAGCTGAACAGATGTGTGTTGTCACTGTGACCAAGGAGTCCCCACAGCCATCTGAAAGTGACTTGGAGCTCCTCAGCCATTTTAGATGAGTGGACAGCCCAGGGATGACAAGGAGCTCGTGCCTGTGGTGTGACTGCGAGTGGCAGCCGAGCTTTTCCCCACAGGGCCTCACCCTCCACCCACCTGTTCTCCTTTGCAGCCAGGAGCTCTGAGCTAATCACAGAGGAGCTGTCCTTAGCAGGGCCCTAAGTGGCACACAGTGTAAGCCGTGGAGAGCGAGCTGGCGTGCCCAGAGCGCTCACCCTCCCTGAGGACTGGAGAACTCTGGGCTGTGCACCATTTCCAGGCCCTGGCCTCTGGACATCCTCACCTCCTCCCAGCATCTTGGTTCAGCTGGTGAAGACTGGGCTTTCCAGGGGCCAAGGGTACAAGCCCAAGCTGGGGGAACGTCTGACTTTCCATGAATGTGTCGTGGGCAAAGCTGTTTGTCCTTTTGTATTGAAAGTGGTCTCAGCCTTCCCTGGCCCAGGCTCAGAGAGCAGTGGGCCCTTCCTGCCTCTCGCCTGCTGATGCCCGTGGAGGACTCACCAGCAAGCTTCCCGGCTGAGCCCCGGCTGAGCCTCACGGTCCTTCTCAACCCAGCCGCAGGCAGCCTCTGTTCAGATGGAAGCGGTTTGCCAGCCCTGGCCTCTCCGAGCCTGAACTAATCCATGGGAACCGCTGTGACGGTTTGGGAAAGCTCCTCCGGGGACTGCTGCTGGCCCGGGCCTCACTCTCTCCTGCCTCCTCCAGCCCTCAGCTCCCCGCTCCACAGTCACGGCCCCTCCAGGGACCAAGCGCAGCAGAGGGACAGGAGTCAGGATCGGCGTCCCTCGGCCACCAGGCTGTCTCTTTCTTCACTTCCCCCAGCCTCAGTGTCCTGCACAGTGGGGTGACACTCCCTGCCCCGAAGGCCTATGGTGAAGAAGAGTGAGCTGATCCGGTGACATTTGGAGGATCTGAATGACAGCGTTCACAGTGGCATTTTCTTCTCTTCCTGGTGCCCAGCACAGGTGCCTTCCATGTGTTGGGACAGAGTGATGTCAGGCACCTGGTAAGTGCCAGGACCATTCGCTGTCATTACATCCAAATCCTACTTTGCCCCACCCCCCGCCCCACGCTCTGTTCTCGTGAGGAAATGCTGGGACTGGGAGTCTGTGTCGGGGACGTCCCAGGAGTCAGGGCAGGGCCGCCAGGTGGGGCTCCAGCGGGGGTGAGGAGCCCTGCCACCGGGCGGCCCCGTCCCTCCTGTCTGTCCCTCCCGCCCACCCTGGGCACCTCCTGACGTGGGGACCAGGCTCCCACCTTCATCCTTTTCTCATAGCACTTTTGTGCCAGGTGACTCTGATGGGCGGGGCAGGGTCTGTCACCAACGTGGCCGTGTTTTTCCAGCGCCCCTCCGTGGGGGTCTGGGTCAGTCCCAGTGGCCATTCTTACACGGAAGGCTTTGTTCTCTGGGCTCTGCCCACGTGACCAGGGATGCTCCAGGACGATGCCTTGGAGAGTTTCCAGAAAGAAGCAGTGAGACGTGTCCAAGCCGAGGGTCAGCCCCACGCTGATCTGTGGTCAAGCCATCACCGCTCCCACTTCACGGAGAAGCCGAGCCTCTCCACCCCCACCCCGGGCCGAGGCTGGCCCTGCCTCCCCCGACCTCGGCCACCTGTCTCCAGGCCTCCTGGCGGCTTCAGAAACCTCTGCAGACCTCGAAAGCCCCCTTTTGTCTGCCTTGTCTGGGGCTCTGTGCTGATGCATCAGGGAGGCAGGCGGCCCGCGCCCCCTCGGCTCCGGGATTTGAACGTATTTATTCCGTTCTGTGAGCCGCACGCGGGGCCATCGCGTCTCAGCCACAACTGCGCCTCCCGCTCCTCTCTCCAGCGCACTCCCAGCCTGAGCGGCCCACCCACGCTCGCCAGGCCGTGAGTTAATCACTCCCCGGCAGCGCGGGCTCTGTCCGAGAACGCAAAAAGCAATTTGAGAAAAGAAACCCCCTTTTCCTCGCTTGGTCGCTTTCCTGGTGGAGGAAGGACATGATGAATGGCATCAGGCCCTTCTGGGGCCCTTCTGGGCGGGCGGGAGAGCCCAGCAGACTCCCTGAGCAGGCACTTCTCTCCTCTGCCACCCCACCCTGCGGGGAGGAGGCCTCCCTCCCCTGAGTGCTGAGTGCTGAGTGCTGAGTGCTGAGTGGCTGCGGACTGTGCACGTCACCTGGCCACAGGGTCAGGGAACCCCAAGAAAGGATCCATCTTCTCATTAAAAACCAGGAAGTGGGACCCCCAAGAAAGGAGAGGAGCTTTTCAAGTTCCCACAAGACAGGGGGCGCCTAGGGCTGAGCCCCCCTTCTGAGACCTCAGTTCCGTCTCCTTCTCCGAGTGTCCTTGGGTCCCCACGGGAGGGCCATGGTCTCAGGTGGGTTTCCCTGGAAGCCGAGGAGGGTCTAGCTCAGAAGGCTGTGGGGGGCTGAGGGCTCACGGCGCTGGTCCTAGTGGGTTGGCTGGTGGCCCCCACGCACCTGTCCACATCTCACCCCTGAAACCTGCACACAAGACCCTCCTGGGGAACGCGGCCTTCGCCACGTGCTGAGGTGTGTGTGTCAAGCTGAGGTCACCGTAGGCCTTACAGGGCTGGGGAGGGGAACAGCCGGGGGGCCAGGAGGCTACGCACTGATGAGAGCAGAGAAGAGCGCTGCTTCCACAAGCCAAGGAACTCTGGTGCCCCCGGCAGCGGGCGGGGCAGGAAGGACTGGCCCCTGGAGCCTTCGGGGCAGCACAGCCTGCCCACACCTTGGGTCTGCAGGACTATGGGGACGCGGCTGCGGTTTCTAGCTGCTAGGTTTGTGGCCCTGTGTTCTAGCAGCCCCAGGAGGGCCCCCGCTGCACACATTGGAGTCCACCTCTGTGGGGAGGCCAGGGGGAGTGGACAGAGGACAGATCTGGCCTTGGAGGATCTGCCGGGGACCACGGGGCTGGGTGTTCCCAACAGAGGCAAAGGGCTGGGACCCTGTGCTTTGAGTCACCCGCCAGCCACCGGCTGCCCGCAGGGAGGGAGGACAGAGACCCAAGAGGCAGCTCCCTCGCCCAGGTCCAGGGTGACGTGCTGGGCAGTGGGGCCAAGGCGCTCGCCTCTGCAGGGAGGCTGGCACTGTCACCTGGAAAACGAGACACCTCTGTGACAAAGAAACCAAACAGTCCGCCGACCGGTGGGAGGAGTGTCTGCAAGGCCCCCGCGAGGGCTCCACGGGCTCCTCAGCCAAGAGGGCTCTCGGGCCACTCAGAAGACACCGCTTGCTCGGCCGGAAGTGGGCAAAGTACCGCAGGAGAAAGGAAGCCCTGAGGGGCGTCACTAGGGACCAGGGAGGGAGCCGGGTAAACAGCGCCCCTCGCTCTCCACCCGGGCGGCAGCCACAGGGAGCCTGGCGCTCCTGGCTCTCAGGCTGGCGCTCGTGCCCTTGCAGGGTGCGGACGGCCCTGGGGACCGCCCAGGCCTGCAGCCCCCAGAGTGGCCGGTCCGCTGCTAGAGAGCCTCTCGGGGCCGACGCAACAGGGGCACGGCCACAATTGTCACCCGTCCCTCTTCATAGGGAGACAGGGGACGGGGGCGCCAGGGAAGAGGTGGCCCCGAGCCGCACCTCGTCCCTGGCAGCACTACGCAGACCCCCAGAGCTGCTCCTCCAGCCACAAAATGTCTCGAGGGGCACTCGGCACGCAGCGTCCACTGTGAGCCTCGTGTCACGAAGAGGGAAAGCGCCCGCCTCTGAGGGCCGGGGCGGGAAGACGCAGGGAGACCCTCGTCCTCCCCCCAAGGCCACGGTCACCTCCCCTCTTCTCTGGCCTCACTGTCCACAGGGAAGGAGAAGCCGCCCAGTGAGGCGGAGCTGGGCCTTCAGCAGGCAGGAGCCCCCAAACCGTGCCCTGGCCGTCCCGGCCTGCACCCCGCTCCCCGGCCTCTCCGTCCCCATCACCTTTGCTCCTCAGAGCTGGGTGGACCTCGGGGCCCACGGCGTGCTGGGCGTCTCCTCCACCCACAGGAAAGGGGCCCGGTTAGCCGAACCCGCTTCTGGTGTCCTTCAGAGCAAGGTTCTAGGATGCTGTCCCCAACATGACCAGCTGGTGGCCCTCCCACTGGATGTCACCTCCAGCACCCCGCCCCACAGCCACTTCTCTCCTCTGCCTCGGCCTTTGCGCATGTGCCCGGGCCCCTCCCCGCCCCGGGTGCTGGCGGTCCCCTCCCTGGTCCCACCCCTGCCTGTTCCCCACCAGGCCACCAGCAGCACCTGGGCCGCCCCCACCCCCAGCTCTGAACAGGGGCCTGGGCCTGGGCTCTCCCTGTCCAGCCGGGGCCTGGGCTCTCCCTGTCCAGCCCTCCTGGCGTCTCCAGGCTTTAAATCCAGCCCCACGCTGACGGCTGCCGTGTCACCTCCCCACCGCCCCCTCCGCCCCTGCACCTGGATCCAGCAAACTCTGAACCAGCGGCCAGAGCTCCTGACCCCTGCCCAGCCTGGCCGTCCTCGCAGTGTCCAAGGCACCTGGTCACCCTCCCCTTCTCAGCTCCACCCACGTCTGGAGGGGCACTGAGGAGGGCTCCTCCCCGGTCACCAGCGAAGGCTTCCTCTGACCACAGGTGGCCTGTCCAACCTCGTCCCTCCCCCTGTCCCCGCCCCGTGTCTGCCCTGGGCCTCCAGGCCTGGTCCTGGGACAGGGTGCTGCCGCCCACCCCCACGGGCAGGCGTCCTCCTCAGTGGACGGCAGCTCCTCCTCACTAAAGCGCGGCTCTTCGTGGCCGGTGGTGTGCTGGACCCTGGCACCCACAGGGGGACGGGAGGAGGGTGCACCCCCACACCCCGGGCTCAGTCGGAAAGACCCTTCATCCTCTGGGCAGATTCCCCACCGTGGCCTCCTGGTGCTGGTCCCCATGGCCCCACGAGTGTCCTTGCCCAGGCTGAGCTCCGCCACCTCCTCTCCACAGACGGTCCAAGGTCAGGTCCAGGTTCAACCCGAGTGAGCTCCACAAGCGAGCGCCTCTGTCCTTCCAGGACAGACATCAGTCACAGTGAGCCGCGGGCTGGTCAGAGAGCCCACCAGCTTCTGCAGGGGGCAGCGGTGCGGCACCTTCTGGGGACTCATCTCCAGGCCTCTCTCAGCATCTCAGGCTTCTGCTCTTCCTGCCCTGGGCTTCGGAGTGTCCCCTCTAAAAGCCCAGTCCACCTGGACCTGAGCGTGCGGCCTTATTTGGAAACAGGGTTTCGGCAGAGGTCATCGAGTGCGTTCCCAGGTCCTGAGCCGTGGCCGGTGTCCTCCAGGGAAGGGGATCTGGACACCCTGGAGGGAAGAGCCAAGGTGTGGCTGAGCCTGGGACGCTGGGGCCACCAGCAGTGGTTACAGGCAGAGGGACCCCAGGGGCTCTGGAGGAAGCGCAGCCTGCCCACGTCGCGGCTTTGGGCTTTGGGCCCCCAGCGCTGGGAGAGGACGCGGTTTTTTTAGGTCACCCCGTCGGCAGTGCTTGGACACCAGCGCTTGGCCCTCGGTCCCCTCGTCCTCCACCAGGCACGTCCCTCCCCTCAGCTTCTGTAAGCACAGGGCCTCTCCTGACCCAGCGCCTCCCGGCCTTTACAGGGACGGGTCAGATGGCAGCTTGCCCCGCCTGGGGTCCGCCCGCCCTGCCCCTGTCCCTGAGACCCCGGCTCTGGGCAGGAGCACGGGAGCCCTTCATTCGTGGTGTGGGCTTCACTCATCTTCTTGTCCCTGCCACTAGGGCCTGGGTGACGGGGACAGCAGGGAGGAGGGAGCCGCTGGCCTCCGGGGAACGCGTGTCCAGTCGCGTGCCTGCTTCCTGGCACACAGCTCCCGGGTCCTGCTGATGAAGCGAAGGTGAGCTTCAGGACTGGGAGGGTCCAGGGGACCGAGGCAGGACTCCCTGCCCCCCCACCCAGGAGGGAAGGGGCTGAGGGTGGGTTGGCCTGTGTCCAGTCACCCTACCTGGGGGAGCCTCCAGCAGCCCCGAGGACTGGGACGGGGAAGTGCTGAGAGGGCTCCCCTGGGCCCTGCTCATTGGTAACATTTTTTTTTTTAAGGAAAATGGAAAACAGTTTATGTGGAGGGGAGGGTTTGACATTATAAAGTACAGTGCCATGTTATTTTTATCAGAGAATCGTTTGTGACATTCTTTACCACAAACCAGCCAGTGCACACCGCGCTCCTCTGAACCCCGTGAGCCACTCCAGCAGATCAGCGGACACAGGGGGTCAAGGTGCCCCCTCCAAAACTGACGTCCACCGGAACCTGAGCAGGTGGCCCACAGACAGGCCACCACCCGGGTCTTTTGGAGTGGGGTCCCAAGTCGGGCAGTTTGGGGGATCAAGCCCTAGCCTGTGAGATCCCGTGCTACCCCAGGGAATTAGCTCGGGTGGAACCCGAGGCTGTCAGCTGGGGTCCCCTGGAGCAGAAGGGCTGGGCGGTGGGGGTACCCCACACGTCCGAGGCCCCCGGAGCATTCTGTGGGGAACAGGGAAGACATAGCTCAGAGAGGGGGGAGAGGAACCAGGGAGGGTTCTGTACCCCGAGCTGCTCAGAGGCTGGGCAGCTCCAGGCATCGGGGAATTCATGAAAAGCCTAGAAAATTCCAGGAGAGGGGTTTGCAAGAGGGTCTGCGGGACCAGGTGGGTCGCTGAGGCCCTGTCCTGGCTGGAGAGCCTGGCGGCAGGTTTGCCCCATCTCGCGGGGAGCCCGGGGGGAGCTCCCACCCCTGGATCCACAGCTCCTGTCTGGGGGTGCCGGCGCCAGCCCTGGCCAAGCTGGGCTCGGCCATCGGTCTTCCCTGTGATGGAGCGTCCTTTCCAAGTGACATTGCACACGGAGCTTGATCCTAAGCTTGTTGAAGCAATATTTTATGAGGTGGATTCAGTTCAGAATTTCAAATCGATAACGTGTCTTGAAGAGGCACCTGCTGCGAGCTGGCTCCGGAGGGACCGGAGCGGGAAGCCAGGCGTGGGCCTGGCCGCCAGCCGGCCGCGCCCGCCTCCGTTTTCTGCTTTGGATGAAGAGAACGGAGTGCATCTGGATCCCCAGGGCCCCGCAGCCCCATTACCATTTTTAAGCAGCCGCTCCCTCGCCCAGCCCAGCCCTGCTCCGAGTTGCTGCAGGGGCTGAAAAGAGAGAGAGGCGGCTGCCCTTCCAGGTCCAGCTAGAGCTGCTGATGCAGCTGGTCTGGGTGCCGCCCTACCTCACTGGAGGCTTCCAGGCCACAGGGCACTAACCCTGGCCCTGGGCACCGCCCTCACCCAGGACCCGCCTCCACTTGGCCCTGACCATGGCAGCAGTGACCCTGTACCCTGCAGGTGTGCCCCACCCAGCCCATGCCCAGAGCCCAGCAGGTGTTCAAAACATCCTTGTCCCCTCCCTTGTCCCTGTTCAAGTGGGCGGATTTTTTTCTCTAATTTTTATTTATTTTTAATGGCAAAGGATCTCTGTGAGCATTTTTACTTGCATCAAGCCCTCTCAGGTGACCCCCGCCATCGACACGTCTGCCTCGAGGACTTGGCTCGTCTTGCAAAACAGACTCAAGGCCCATTAAGCATGAGCTCCCCGCCCCGAGGTGGCCCCTGGAAGCCCCCTCTCACTCCTGCTGCAGAATCGTGGGGTCTTTGTCCCCAGTGACAGCTGTACTCCACCCTGCCGTGTCCTCAAGGCTCACCCCGTCATACCACAGGTCGGAATTTCCTTCCCTTTCAAGGCTCAATAATGTTTTATTTCATCCAATTTCATCCACGACAAGGCAAAGGGCTGTCTTGCTCCCAGTCCCTGCCAAAGCCCCGAAGAGAGGCGGGTGCTGCAGAGGGAGCCTGAGGTGCCACGCAGTTGGAGCCTGTCCTGCACTGTGGACGGGGGACCAGGACGGAGGCTTCACCACAGGGTTGCCACGAGGAAGAATGAGCTAATGCAGGAGGGCTCCCAACGAGGGTGCACACAGCAGGAGCTCCATAAGTGTCTGTGGGCACACAGCAAGCGCTCCATAAGTGTGTGTAGTTATCCTAAGTGCACTCTGGCAGTTCCAGAACCCTGACCCTCCTGCACAGCGTCTGGTGTGGAGCAGAGCCGGCTGAGGGAGGGCACATGGGCTCTGTGGAGGATGGCCATCGCGGGTTCCCCACATCCCTCACTGACCCTGGGGGGGGGCTGTTTTGTGCCCCATTTGACCTAGGAGGACCCCAAGGAGGGAGGCGACGTGGGCTGGGTGGGCTGATGTGAGAGCCTGGTGACTGAGTCTCCTCTCCCCCTCAGGGCACAAGGCTGAGGAGCAGGAGGCCCTGCAGGAAGGGACTGTTCCTGTGGGTAGGGACTGTCCCTGTGGGAGGCTGGGGCGGGGCGGGGACTGGCCCCACCCCCGAGGCACACGTTTTTCTTGCAGAACCAAGCCATGGGTCTCAACAGTAAGCTCCCCGAGGCCAGGGAGGGCTGTGGGCAGAGCCTGACCTGGCTTTCGGGGAGGACAGGCTCCCCTGGGCCGGGGACCAGGGACGGCCCACTTTGCCGTGAAGGGGTGCGGGCTCTGGGGGTCCCTGGCTGGTGTCCTGCAGCGCCGGGGTGGGGGGGGGGGGGCGGGGGGAGCTGGTTCCCAAGGCCGGGGCCTGGGGGGAGGGTCCTGGGCTCCAGGTGCAAACAGCAGCAGCCTCCCCAGGGACTTGCTAACTGGAAGTGACAAGCCCCGAAAGGGGAGCAGGTGGCACTTCATCTGCTCCTGTGACGGGAGGACGCAGCTCTGAGCTCCTCTGCAGGACCCTGGGGCCCCAGGGAACAAAAGCAAGGGGTGGGGCTGCAGGGCGGGAGGAGCTGGGGGGACAAGGGCTGGCACCGGGGCAGGGGGCGGGGCAGGGGGCGGGGCAGGGGGCGGGCCAGGGGTGGGGTGGGAAGAGCCTGGGCAGCAGAAGGCTGGCCTCCATCCTGGCACAGACGCCTGGGCCCCGGCCAGCATTTCATCCTGCTGCCCACCTGCGTCCCCCTGCCCGCAGCACTGAGGCAGCCGGGGCTGGACGCTGGTGTCGGGGCCCTTATGGACTGGCTGACGCTGATACAATTGCTAACAGGGAGGGAGTAGGGCTGCTGGCCTCTGTGGGGGGTACTGAGGGGCATCCACGCTGTACCCGGCCTGCAGGAGGCAGAGGTGGAATGTACTGGGGGGACGCACCTGGTGGGCACATCGGGTCAGCGGGGGGGACAAAGGAGTTGAACTCAGACGTGTCAAAGCTGAGCCCAGGACTCTAGAAAGAGTCTGACCCTCGACCAGGACTGGCCACCCTGCCTCCCCTGGGTTTGCTAGGCCTGCAGGTGCCCTGGCCTCTGCCCTCTGCCCCTGTCCTCCAGCCCTGCCTGCCCTCAGAGGGGCCTCGGTGCCCACCCACCCCATCTTCCTCTCCATGCTCACTCTGGGACCCTCCTTGGGGGTCCAGGCCCCTGTCCATATACTGATCTGCTTCCTCTTGTCCATCTTCTGCTGACCCTGGCTGGGCACAGGAGTTCCTGAGAGGCAGGGGTTCTGGCCAGGCTCAGGGCCTGACCTGCAGCGGGCACTAGGAGAGAGCAGCTGAGCGAGTGCCGCCCGCTCCTTCAGTGTGGGCAGCCCTCGTGGCTGGGAAGGGCTCCTCATGGCTGCCGAGATGCCCACTCCTGGGTCAGAGGCTAGGCTGGGCCAGGACCCGGAATGTGACTGTCCCTGTCCCCTTGCTCATGACTTGAGGTCGGCCGTGAAGAGCCGCCTGCCTCAGTTTCTCTGAGGACTTGGAGTACCCCAAGGCTCCCTGACCAAGTGCAGGAAGGCTCACTCCAGGGGTCACCCTGGGTCCTGCTGGCTATCCGTGACCTGCTGTGTGGCCTTGGGCAGCATGGATTCCCTCTCTGGGATGCACCTTCCCAAAGTGCATCAAAGCTGATGCACTGGGTGACCCTGGTGGAATGTGGGGACCCAACTGATGTTCCCAGTGTTGGCCTGGGGTGTCACGACCATGGTGACAGAAGGCCCCAGTCAGGGGCAGAAGCAGCAGGGCCCCTCGCCCTCAGCTGCCCGCCCAGGCCCACTAGGAGCGGCTGCCTGCCCTCCTGGGGACACGAGGCCCTCCAGCTTGTACCGTCCCAATCCACGCTTCAGCTCAGGAGGACGACCCCGAGGCCCGGGGCAGGTGTCCCCAGGTGTCACAGGAGACGTGCCTCAGAAGGAGCACCCTGGGGTCAAGACGCCTGAGTTCACCCTGTGCCCCTCCCAGGGCCCCTGTGCCCCTGGGCATGCCAAGACCACCACCCCTCTCTCTGCAGCGTCCCTCCCTCTTAGGAAACGATCCTGTGGGACACGGACTCGGGTGACTGAGCCCTGTGCCCTGTGGCCTGGCGCTCAGTGAGTGTCCAGGAGAGACACCAAAGTCCCAGGAAAAGGCCGCTCTTCCAGTTCAGGGCCGCAGAGCCCTCTGCAATGAGCATCTGCTGAAATGCCTAAAAAAACACCTGTTTCCAGGGGGACCTTCCAGCTGAACCCGTCAAAACAGGGCTCTGTGGCCCTCGGAACCCAAGCCCCGCCGGGAGGCAGAGGCCTGGCACAGGACAGTCCTCACGCTCACCCAGGGGGCCAGGCCCAGCGGCTACTGAGGCCGAGCATCTTCCACACAGGTGAACCGGAGCCGTCTGGCCCTGGAGACTTGTCCATGGCTCTCCCACCTCAGCCAAGTCAAGACCCCCTCGGCCAGCGGGGTGTGACCCCGCCTGCCCTGCCCCAGCCAAACCAACCACTCGCTCTACTCGAGGCCCCTGGTCAGAGTCCCTGGTCTGGGCACTGAGGGAAGAGTAGGAGCGTGCCCGGTGGGAGGGGGTCCTGTCCAGGCCCAGGAGGGAGCGGCTCTCCTCCCACTGGCTTGCAGCCAGAGGCGGCAGGAGCTGGCCTTGCCCACGGTGGCCCAGCCCCACAGGCCTGGCACGGGGCCTGGCACACCCTCGTGGCGCGGCTGTCAGAGCGGAACATGGGCACACACCACCTGCGACAGCCTGCAGCTGCCCGGGGAGAGGAAGCCAGGCCCGTGCCGGGACGCCCCAGACCTGGCCCGAGGCCCGCCCCCGCTCTTAGCAGGAACATCTGCCAAGGAAGCTGGGCTCCTTCGCGGACACAGTGGGAATGCCATCCGTCCCGCCTGCCCCCAGGACGTGGGAGGTTGGACAGCGTGAAGGGGAAGCCCTTGGCAAACTGGAGAGTGCTGGGCCAGCCGGGCAGCCCCTCCCCGGCAGCGGCTCTCGGGCTGTGATTCCGGTGCTGGCTGCAGAGGGTCCTGGGCTCTGACCCCCAGCAGGCGCAGGCCAGCCTGCCCAGCAGCCCGGGCCTCCGTTCTAGCAGGGTTTCCAGGCCACGCAGGGTCGGCCTGGAGAGTGGACGGCCAGCCAGGGTTGCTGAGGCCTCGGATCTGACGGGTTCCTGGCCGGGGCTCATGTCAAGAAGCTCCGGGGTCTTCCTCCGCTCTTCCCGCTACCCGCTCCAGGACTCCTGAGACACGAGGTTGGAAGGCCAGGCTGGTAGCGGCTGGCAGAGGTGTGGGCAGGGGCCGCACCTCACAGCTTCAGGGAACGGTGGGGTCTGCTTGAGGGGTGGCCCGGAGACTGGGGGACCGCCTTCCCGGTCAGCGCACCCTGGCCCCACGTCCATGCTCCCAGGCGCTTAGTCCATGTCAGCCCCCAGAGCCCCAGAGCCCCTCCTTCCTGTCCCACTCCCCGACTGGCCCTGTGGCAGGAAGTTAGATGGCCAAGTTCCCCTGGGTGGCCGCCCTCAGCATCCTGGCCCAGTAGCTGCGGGGGTCCTTGTGGCCTCCACTGGGGCCCAGGGACCCCCTCGCAGCCTGCACCCCCGCCTCTGCTTGCCCACTTGAGGCCTCAGACCACCCCAAGCCCCCACCTCCTTCTAGCCTTGGCCTTGAAGGCCGGGTCCTGGTCTCCATAGCAACCCCTGGGCTCAGGAGGGCAGGGTGGCCTCTGGATCAGTGCTGGCTGGGCCACCCCCACCTCTGCCCGGGACTGGGGGTGTTCATCCCCAGGGAGCCCCCTGCCCCTCCACCACCCACCAGGCTCCCAGGGGAGGGGGCCCAAGTCCCTGGGGCCCGCAGGAGAGGGCGCTGAGGGACAGTGTCCAGTGAGAACCACAGCACCCGAGCAGACCTCGGTCTGTCCTGGGTCCCCACATGCCTGGCCACAGGCCCGGAGGGAGGGAACTGTTGGGCCTCAGGGTCAGCAGGTGCCAGGGACTCAGTCCCTATGGGCTCGGGGGCCACTAGACGTGTGCTTCTGGACCGAGGTCTTGTCCCCCACCCGGCAGCCTTCTGGCCTCCGCACCCCGACGTCAGCACCACCCCCAGCAGGACCCGTGAGGCAGAGCTGCATGGGTGGCCTGAAGCCCAGGGCCCTGGACAGTCGCAGAGTGCGGAGGTCCCCGGGGCCAGGGCGGCCGCTCTTCCTCACCCCCTGCACTTCCAAGGCCACCCCGCCACAGCCTCCTGGCTCGGCTGCGGGGAGTTAGTCATGGTCCCTGCTGGGCGGGGCCGGGGATGGGCTCCAGGAAGCTGCAGGACCTGACCAGGGGCAGGGCCTCTGGCTCCGGGGCTCAGAGCTGCCGTGGAGGGCACAGCAGGAGACACGGGGGGCCCTGCCTGGGGGTCCAGGGGGGCCTGGGGCCAAGGAGCAAACACTGCTGAAAACTCAGGGGCACATCCCCGGGTCCAGGTCACACTGTGTCACTGTGACCCCAGCCACAGCCACCTCTGTGAGTAGGGAGAGAAGGCCCTCTCCAGAGGATAAGGCAGTGTAGACGGCCAGTGTAGACCACACTCCCAGAGGGGGTGGTGAGATTCTGGGTGCGGGTTTCCCTTCTTTGGGGCCCCTGAGCAAGATGTGAGGTAGTGGGCAGAGCCAAGTAGGACTGGGCAGGATCTCCCTGCCCCTGTCCAGCCTGCCGTGCCCAGTCCTGAGCCGGGCACCCTCCGTCTGCTTCCTGAGCTCCTGGGCACCCTCGTTCCCCGCCCCCTCCTGGTGGTGTGCCCTGAAGGGCTGCCAGTCCAGGTCTGCTCTTGGGCGTCCAGTGGCCAGCGCCTACCCTGGCTGGAGCGCTGTCCCCGGGGTCAGCAGAGGCTTCCCGTGGGCAAGGCTGGGCTGAGCAGCCGGGAGCTGCTGGATGCAGCCTGGTTTGCTCTGAATGACCAGAGAAGGGAGAGCCAATGACCCAACTGCCCTGGGCAGCAAGGTGGTCAGGCCGGGGGGGCCACGCACGGCACACATCAGCCAGGAGGCCCCGGGCCCCTGCCCTCCCCGCCACCACCCTGATTTCCACACCCAGGCTTCTCTCATGTTCTGGAACCCTGCAGGGTCCCCTGACCTGGTTGACAGTTCCCTGGAAGGACCTGACAGTTGAGCTGCAGAACCTGATCCACCGGAGAGCGGCAGCGGGTTCTGGTCCCAGAGCCACCAGGCTGCTTCCCGCCAGCTGGGGGGGGGGGGGGGAGGGCTGAGGCACTCGCTCCAGCCCGCTCTGCTGCTGTCAAGCTAAGTGGCCACCCGGGGCGGGACCAGTAATTCAGCTTCTGTGAGGACGCCTGGGAGGCGGCAGGAGGTACTGGTTCTCAGCAACGAGGGTTTGGGGAAGAGCAATTTCAAAACAGCCTCAGAGAGAGCCAGGTGACTTCCCGAGCTGAGGGCAGAACGTGGCCCTGCATTTTCTCGGAGCGGCTCCCTGGGGGAGGCGGTGGTGA